>NC_048305.1:103955514-103968594 GCF_013100865.1 Trachemys scripta elegans | reverse complement strand
AGACTCCAAAGAGAGACTGCAGAGCTAGAATTGATATGCAAACTAGACACAATCAACTCCGGTTTGAATAAGGACTGGGAATGGCTGAGCCATTACAAACGTTGACTCTATCTCCCCTTGTAAGTACTCTCACACTTCTTATCACACTGTCTGTACTTGGCTAGCTTGATTATCACTTCAAAAGTTTTTTTTCTCTTAATTAATTGGCCTCTCAGAGTTGGTAAGACAACTCCCACCTGTTTATGCTCTCTGTATGTGTGTATATATATCTCCTCAATATATGTTCCATTCTATATGCATCCGAAGAAGTGGGCTGTAGTCCACGAAAGCTTATGCTCTAATAAATTTGTTAGTCTCTAAGGTGCCACAAGTACTCCTGTTCTTCTCTCTGCATTGCATTACATTGCCTGTGGCAACTCCCCAAATCCAACCTGCACCCACTAAAATGATCAGTGATTAACTAGTTCATGTGGAAGTTGATTCTCCTATCAGATCACTAGCAGATAGGGGAGCTGTTTCTAATCTCTAATCCCTTGTTTCAGGCTGTCTGAAGCGATCACTACATCAGTTACACTTGGCTTATGTTTGGCAGGTTCTCTCTGAAGCCAGCTAGAAACTGACTCTGCCTTTTAAACAGCAAAGTTGAGAGTCTGGAGAATCTGATTATGTCACTCAGGCCACATAAATGCTTCCTGCAGGCCAGGTGTCTGACATCCCCTCCTCTCCCGAGCATTTGAAAGTTGTCAACACTAAAGAAGAGACATATTAGGAAGGAGTTTACATGGCATAACTGAAAAGTCAGAGAAAAAACTAGGCGGAAAGTTACAGAAAACTTCTTGTTAGATCCTAGAACAGTCTCCCCCGGGAAAGGGCTGATTAGGACTGGCCTGGACAAACAAGCTCTAGGAGAGAAATCATGCCCTGGTTCTTTAGGGAATGGAGACAATGGCCCAAAAGGGCTGTTTTGTAAAAGACGCCAGCCTAGGATTACCCTAGGAGCGTCATAACTGAGCAGTGCAATAGAGCAGAGCGTGCTAACACTCAGCACAAGGCTTCTCTCTGAGTCCCTAGTGCCTATGAAATCCGTGCTGCTGCCGGTTTGCCCTCTTATAGAAAGTTGTTTCCCAGCAGGCCGTTCTGCAGGGAGGGCTGGCCCTTTAAAATTGGCAGAGACAGACAGCGACAGCCCTAATGGAGACATAGTGTAGCTAGCCGCTGCTGGCTGCATGTTCCTCTCTCCTCTAGCTCCTGCTTTGTGTCCCCTTTCGGAATCCTGTAAATAGGGCCCCGTCTCACAGAAGTGATTGGGATGAATTAGTGTGGGGGTGGGGAGTAGACTTTTTGCTCGGCTCATCTGCTGGCAATTACAGGTTGGCAAACATGATCTGTGATAGCTGTAGGTGGGTCTCAGACTGTGTGTCTATGCGATCTTGCCGCAGCGGAATAGAAGCCAGTTGCTATTCTGTGTGACAAGTTTTGCGGCGGGGGGTGAGGGAATTGCCTAGAGACTAGAGCACAGGACTGGGGCTTGTTGAGTCTACCACTGAGCTGATCTTGTCTTTCCCGCGCTGTGACCCAGATTAAAAATAAATGACTCTAATAGCAATCAGTGTTTCACAAAAGGCTATGAGGCTTTGGGTGCGGATCCCATGTGTAAAACACAGCCCCTGCTGACTCGGCAGTTCTGCTCCTCCATGTGTGCTCCAGATCATAGCTGTCTTTAGCAACAAAACCAAGTTTCCATTGTGTTCTACTCCTGGCAGCACCGCGGGGCCATGTCCTCGAAGGAAGAGGGACCTGGTTCTATTCTGGCTAAAATGGTGAATGCCGTTCTACTTGCTGGGTGGATTCTGCTGGCCCAGACACCTGTGCAGCCCTACTGAAGACAAGAGAGGGGCCCAGATAAAACTGAAGGATAAATCTGGCTTGTAGAACCTTTATTTCTAGTCAGCTGGAAAGAATCTAACTTGACTCTCAGCTCCCACATTGAGTCTGCCAAGTTGCTGACCGGAAAAATAGTCTCTTTAGATGTAAACTGAGGACATTTGCTATGGAAACATTGTGAGACGAGAGCGGGAGTAACCTTCAGAGTTACACTGTCCTTTTAAAATCTGAGGTACTTTGAGATCCTCGCATGAAAAGGTGGACTAGGAATGCTTAGATGCTGATGGGGTCTGAAAATCTGACTTGCTTGATAAAAGTTTTCATAGCAGCTGTTGGGATCTAGCCAGGATACGAAAAGATGGACAGTAGAAGACAGGATACCAGACTGGGACTCAAGAGATTTGGTGCTGCTACGGTTTCCCTGTGTGAGTTAGACAAACTGCTCATCTCTCTGTGCCTCAGTTTCCTGCCTGTAACATGGGGATAGTAGCACTTCCCTGCCACACAGGGATGTCTGCGGATAAGCACCCGTATCTCTCAGGTACAATGGTGATAGAGGCCAGATAAGTGGGTAGGTAGACTGACAGGACAATCAGTCTCTCATTTTCCTGAGCAATTGACACTAACTGAATCCAACCCAGAACAACAACGTCTAAATAGACAAAATTCTGGAAATCAGCAGAACCACTCCTGTTTTCTTTCTTTCTTAATTAAATGTCATGTTTCCTTCTAACGAAGGGGCCATCTGGCGCAATAATGAAACACTCCTCGCGGCGGAGTGATTCAAACGCCCCTTTCTTGTCCGTGCTGAGATCAAACCTAGCTTTGCGGCTCAGGAGTGGCTCTGACATTGCCTCGTTGCATATATCTCAAAAGAAAAGTGAAATTACGCGGCTAGAAACAGTGGTGTGTGTTGCAAACCAATCATCTGCGTTTGTCGGCTTGTCCTCCCCTTTCTCCTCTACATCAATAACTTACTTAATCTTTCTCCTGCTGGGTCTTTCTGTTTGAACAGTAGCCCAGTAATTGGCAGCACACATCTCCAGCTGTTCCTTTTGTGTTGCCTTCTCACTTGAAAGGATCGGGCAAACATTTCAGTCCCCAGAGGCAAGGTTCTGCTCCCAGCTACATGGGCGTAAACGGAGTAAATCCATGGGGGCTGATTGAAGTGAGTGGCGCCTGGGCAAACAAAAGGCAAAGTTGGTGTGAATTCTTATTTGTGTTTCAGTTATGCTCAGAGGAGCTCAGGGCCCTACTGTGCAAGGTGCTGTGGAGCTATGAAGCCAGGAGAAGTCCTTAGCCCCCCCAAATGTACAAACTAAATAGACCATGGGTGGGAGAATGGAAGGATCGTTATCCTCATGTGATGGGTGGGGAAGTGAAGTTCACATGGGGAGTGTGTGGCAGAGCGATCTCCTGAGCCCCAATCATAGTGGGTCAGACCAGGGTCCATCTAGCCCACTCGTCTGTCCTGACAGTGGCCCATACCAAAGCTTTAGGGGGAGCGTACAGAACAGGGCAATTCTGGAATGATCCATCTCTTTCTTCCACTCCTGGCTTCTGGCCGTCAGAGGTGTAGGGTGGCCCCGAGCAGGTGGTTGCATCCCTGACCATCTTGGCCAACAGCCATTGATGGACCAATCCTCCCTGAACGTATCTAATTCTTTTTTTAACTCAGTGAGACTTTTGGTCTTCGCAACATCCCGTTCCGGTTCCATAGTTTTAACTGTGTATGGTGTGAAATACTTCCTCCTGTTTGTATTAAACCTGCTGCCTAGTCATTTTGTGAGGTGGCTCCTGGGTTTTGTATTGTGGAAATGGGTAAATAACTCTTCTCTGTTCACTTTTTCCACAACAGTCACTATTTTATAGACCTCTATCTCATCCCCCCCCCCCCCCGTCATCTCTTTACTAAGCTGAACCAACCTAACCTTTTTAGTCTCTCCTTGTAAAATCCAGCCCCTTTGACCACCAGAGTATCCTTCCTATTTCTGTAGGCCTGGTCTACACTTTCAACTTCACCTCTTTGTGCTCCATCTCCCCATCTATAACATGGGTACAATAAATAATAGCAACTTCACATGAGGGCTGGGAATCCTGGATAAAAGAGGCAAGACAAGTACAAAGTTTTATTACCAAGATGATATTTCAGAGGGCAAATATACCAGGTGGCCCTCCATTTCCAGATCTGATCTTACGTGTCAACGTTTCTCCCTCCCTTAAATCTTTCGTTCATTGATTATTTTCAGGTTGGTTACAACCCCGTATCTGTAACCTAGCAGATGTATGGCTGTAGCTAAACGGTCTCTGTGCAAATACAATAAAAGGGCTGTAAGTGTCTCCTTAAATATAATCATCCTTATGTTTCATTACAGCCCATTGGGGGTTTCTTGATCTGCCAGTGAATTAATAAAATCTGCATCGTAGATACATGTTATTTACATAAGAGCTGAAGATGTCTTCCCTTTATTTAGTAGCGGTGAATATTCAAATGCTAGATTAACTAATTATTGATTGCTGCTGGTGCCAAAATGTAAAAATAAAAAACAACCCAGACATCCTGTGCATTTCCATTTTCTAATCATGCACAGGTTGTCAAGAAGTAGACCGAATTGTGCTTTGTTCTCTTCAATCCTGCTTTTTATTTAAAGGGACTGCTAAGAGGCACTACAATTGCAAACAGCAGTGGGTAACCTGGCGGGGAAATCAGCTGGCAGAGACAACCCCTACTAGAGATGGGAACCAGGAAGAGCTGTCCCAGAATGCCAACCCAAAGCTTTGCCGAGCTCTGAGAAGGTTTGGGGAACCTTTTTGGTTCTGCCTGTGTTTTTGTATCCGTAGCTGGCTGGCTGACGGAACGCCAGTCGTGCGTAAAACTTGGGGACATTTTTTTATGAGTAGTTTTTTTTCAATGACAAATGCCGTTTCGGTCGACCCAAAACTATTCAGGAATTTGACGTGAATAGTTTTGGCCAGTCACAAAATGGCCGGAGGAAGGGGTTCGAAGGGACTTTTTTCAATTCACCAAAAATTAAAAAAAAAAATCAAATCAAATCAGGTTCTGTTTGACCTGAGCCATTTATTTTTATTTTTTCAGAACGGTCACCAAATGGAAAAATCAGTCATCCAGCTGTAGCCATGATGCTAAGATGAGTCAGATCTTCCTGCTAGGTTTTTAGCAGAAAATATCTTAATGGCTATCAGAATACATGAAGAATTGGCCATCATCAGGTACGAAGAAATGCAGTGCTTGGTAGCAATTCCTTTAGCTTGCAAAACGAACAGGAGTACTTGTGGCACCTTAGAGACTAACAAATTGATTTGAGCATAAGCTTTCATGGGCTACAGCCCACTTCTTCGGATGCATAGAATGGAACATATATTGAGGAGATATATATACACACAGAGAACATGAAAAAGTGGAAGTAGCCGTACCAACTGTAAGAGGCTAATTAATTAAGATGAGCTATTATCAGAAGGAGAAAAAAAAATGTGTAGTGCTAATCAAGATGGCCCATTTCAGACAGTTGACAAGAAGGTGTGAGGCTATTAGGATGTTGTGCTATCCTGTCTGATGAGCAGCACGGGCAGCATTAGGGGCCGTGGATACTACAAGGGGGGAAGTGAATCTGATTGGGAAGGAAGCGGTGAGTAGCCTGGGAAATGAACCTGGCTTTTTAATCAAGGTGCCAAGCAGAATAGAGCTAATCAGCACTAATCAGGGAGCATTCCCATGCGGGGAGGAGGTGCTGATTACAGTAGGGGTCTGTGCTGATGACACAGCAAACCCAGGGGCTCTTCCGGCTGAAATTCCTTTGCACAAAGATTTTTATAGCCCAGGGGATTGATCAGGCTGTTGCCTCAGGCAAGACCAGTGTTCTGATTTAGGCAGCGTCCAATGTGGACAAACTTTTCTTATAATCTGTATTATAGTAGCAACGAGAGGCCCTAGCTGAGATCAGGGACCCGTGGTGCTAGGCGCTGTCTGCAACTAGTGAGAGCGAGTCCCTGCCCCAAAGAGTTTACAATCTGAATAGGCAAAGGATGGGAGGGGAAACTGAGGCAGGGAGCGGCAAAGTGATTTGCCAAAGGTCACCTAGCAAATCACTAGCAGAGCTGGGATTGGTTCCCAGGCCAGTGTGCTATCCTCTGCCTCCCTTCAACGTCAGTCCTAGATAGATTGTGTGCAGTTTGCATTTCCCTTTTATAGTCTACATTCTGCACTAGGCTTCGGAGAGTGCTGCAAGCGCCTGCCCCGCCTCTGTTGGAATTAACCCTTTAAAACGGTCTGCGCCGTCGGTAGCTAGCTCTCCTTTGAAGCCTAGGAGCTCAGGAGCAAACCCACAGGCTGCCCCACAGCAGGGTGCGGCGTCGGGCTCTGCTTTCCATGGGGTGCTGCTAAGGGTCCTTGTTCCGCTTGATTATCCAAATTCTCCCGCATGTGTTTGAAGTGCCAGTCATGAAAGCAAAGAGGAATCAATCAGTGCAGCAAAAGTATGTTGGAATTAATTGCCATGATGCCTCTCATTTAGCTTTCCCTGTAGGCCACGTTGGGGACTATTAGCAATGCAGCACCATCTCCTCCTCGTCTCCCTGAGCTTTCCTTCCACACGGGACGGCTGCCTACGCCTCTGTGGCATCAGGTGACTGGATCCTAAATGGCGTTTGACACATGACGCGGTACAAACAGCACCGTGTGTTTTCTTTCTGATGGGCTTGTGTAACTCACTGATCGAGTCTGCTACTTACGGGTCCCTCTGTGGGCCTGATCCAGAGAGGGGACGGCTCTGCTACAGCTCCCTAGCAGGGGATCGCTCCTTTAACTCATGTGATGGAGGCTCACGCTTTGACCTCTGGAGGTTCCCAGTTCAATCCCCGGTGATGACCGAGACGACAGTTGTTACGCTGGTGACATTTCCGGCTGCCCCCGCCTCAAACTCCACAGAGGGCCAGAGCCTGGCTACTCTGTGCGCGGCGTTAATGTAACCCAAACACACTCCAGGCGCTCAGACAGGGCCTGATTCTGCATGCTCTCTGGGTGGGGGACTAACCCGGAGTGCAATGGGAGCTCTGCACGTGGGCTAGGTTTGCAGGATCGGGCCCCTACGGCGTAAGGCCGTGGCTACGCGACAGCTGCTGCAGCGCCGTAACGTGGCTGCTTTCTCCAGCAATGGCAGGAGTTTTTCCGTCACTGTAGATAATCCGATGGAGGAATTCTTCTGGTAACCTGCCCACATGTATGCAAGGGGCTAGATTGGCACAACTACTGCACTCGGGGGGGGGGGGGGGTTTTTCACACTCCCGGCCACCGTAGCTATGTCAACTCAACTTTCAAGTGCAGACCAGGCCTCAAAAAAGGCCATTTCTACCCCTTCCCTTTTGCAGCCTCTTGCCTCGCTTCCAAGCATGCTCCTTTGAAGCCACAGAGCCTTTCAATTTGGCAGGGAGCAAGTTCTGAGCCACCCCATGCGAAAGAGTCAGCAAAGCTTAGGAAAGTCATTCATCTCCGCTCTCCCATTGTACTTCAAACCAGATTAAGAACGCTTGAATGGCGACGGGGACTATATTACCCTCTGACCATCCAGCAGAGCTGCAGTACACACTAGACTATGAAGGCAGTCCTCAGAGGGTGGAAAAGAGAGGGTTTTTTTTTAAAAGAAGCATTAGAAACGGGCCATTTCCCACCCCCATCAGAAGAAATCATAATCTTTATCGATTGGCTGTCTGAAATGATCTAAGTCCCCACCAGCGACAAAGCAGAACAAATTGTTGTCTCTGTATAGTCTTATTATGACTTATTTTTATATCCAGGTGTTATAAGGTTCCGGAAGAGCAGCTGATGGAACAGAGATTCAGCAGTGCTAACACTAGCAGGCAGTAATTGACCAATGTCTTCCAGCTTGTGATGGTGTGATGGGATCCCCAGGGTACAACCTGGAACTGGGGTACCGCTGTGCCCCTTTAGCTCTCCAGCCCTGGGCTGTCTCTCACAGTGCTTTGCTAGTGACAGGCAGCAAACCCCTCCAGGTGCTGTGATCACTCAGCACAACAGCATGTGGAGTCCCACACCCAGCTAGGTTGCAAGACTGCTCCCAGAGCCACTCATGAATCACACGGAGAAAGGTACCAGCTAAACTCCCAATCCCCCAGCCTGGCATCCCAGAACTGTACCATCTTGCCCTGGTCAGAAGCTTGACCCGTGTAAGTTCACTACCCGTCCGCCCCTCCCTCCATGTGGAGAGAACACACACTAGCCTTTGTAACCTGAGCTGAGAGTTCCCAAGCACTTCAACGAAACACACCCTGTTTTAGGTAAAATATAAAACAGATTTATCAACTACAGAAAGATAGATTTTAAGTGATTATAAGTGGTAGGCACAAAAGGTCAGAGATAGTTACCAAAGAAAATAAAAGATAAGCGCACAGTCTAAATCCTGAACCTTATTAGACCAAGCAGTATTTGGATTAAGGAGTTTTTCTCACAGCACTGGGTGTTGCAGGTAGGTTACAGGCCTTAATACACAGGCTTCCCCTTTAAGCCTGGGACCAGGCTCCTCAGTTCAAATCAGAAAAAGCACATTAAAGATCATGAGGTGCTCACATACTATGGTAGTAGCCAGAGGTGACTGCACTGGTCTGAATATCCGGCCTCGATTGCTCTCAGCCTCAGCTCCCCATCCATAAAATGGGGATACTAATTCTTCTTTTCTCCCATCTTTTTTTTATTTAAACGGGAAGCTCTGGAGGGCAGGGATGGTCTCTTACTGTGTACAGCACCTAGCACAATGGGGCCCTGATCTTGGTTGGGGTCTCTCGGGGTTCTTGTAGCACAAATAATTATTAACAATCGTTATTAATAACAAAGCAGCACATAGCCATAGCAACATTTCCTCCAAGTTAAGGCCTGCCACTGAAATTGAAGGGGAAATTTTACGTGGGCAAAATGTAATCACTCCAATTAGAAATGGACCAGGATTACAGCACTAAGCCACCCTCCGGCTCTTGCAAAAAACCACCGTCCGGCCTGGCACTGAATGCAGAGGCACTGATTGTGGGCGTGTTGCCAGCACACCCTGCGTTATCAGTCACTGCTGGCTGCCCCTAAGAATAAACCGTGTAATCCTATCAGAACACTAAGCCTAAGTACTTCGTTATCTCGTCTTTAATGCACCAGTTACAATTAATGGCTACTAATACGCTGGAGGGACATACAAAGGGCTTTGTGCTGGTCACAGATGCACATTGCTGTTTCATTGGAAGACGGAAGTTGGCGTAGCAGAGGATGGACAACTGATACCGTGTCAATTTCCTCTTGTGGCTGCAAAGCTGGGCAAATTCCAAGCTCCTCTCGCATTGCAGCAGCCTATAGGGAAGGGGTGGAGAGAGGTGGGCAAGAGAGGGTAGGTCCCAGGGGGAAGCCGGTAGCTGTTTCTGTCTCCCTGTTGCCCTAGCAACATGTCCCCAGAGCTCTCCCTGGCCATCCTTTGAAGAACAGATGCTGCAGATGCCAGATTCACTGACCGCAGGGTTAGGTGGCCAGCCTCCCGCCGGGTAGCTCAGTCTGATTTTCCAAACCGTTTGGTGAGCAGAAGCTAGAATGACTCGGGTGCGCAGGCTGGATCCCAGTCCATGACCACCTGCAAATCAACGGGCGCTTCGGGGGCCAAGCGCATCTCAGGAGCAGGCTCGTCAGCGGCTGAAAAGTGAAACAGCGCAAGAGGCTGGCGATAAAGCGCCCAGAGCATACCAAATCCATTCAGGCCATGCACTGCATCTACCGCTGATTACACAGAGCAGGTGCAGAACACGCTTGAGAACACTAGGGGGCGCTCCGGGAAGGAGTCAAGGGACCAGGAATTGCCAGACAGGATCTGACTGAAGGGCCAATATTCGGTTTCCAACCGTGGCCAGCACCAGCTGCTGCAGAGGAAGGTGTGAGAAGCCCACAGCAGGCAGCTGTGGGATAACCCGCCCCACGTAGTCGCTGATCATTCGAGATCAGCTTCACCCCGACACATGAGGTTTAATATCCCTTCCAGAACGTTTGTTATGAATGACGACAGCTCCCTAGAGGTGTGTGTGGGGGGGCCACTGGCACCTGAACCATGATCCCGCCCCGACTCCGCCCCTTCCTCTGTGGCCCCACTCCGCCCCTTCCCCCGAGACCCCGCCCCTGCTCCACCTCTTTCCCCTCAGGCCCCGCCCCCATTCCACCTCTTTCTCTCAGGCCCCACCCCTGCTCCGCCCCTTCCCCCAAGGCCCCACCCATGCTCTCCCCTTCCCCTTACACTCTGCCCCCTCCACCTCTTTCCCCGAGACCCCGCCCCCGGTCTTCCCCCAAGGCCCCGCCCTCTCCCCGTCTCTTCCCCCGAGGCCCTGCCCCCTGTGACGGGTTGGATCACAGAAACCCCGTTGGGAGCTGCCACCTGATGTGCAAAGACTACCCCTGCTTCTGTTTTCCCTGCCAGCTCAGGACTCCAGCACCCTGTCTTGCTGAGCCAGACACTCCCGTCTGGCTCCAGACACAGACCCAGGGTCTGAATCCCTTGTCCCAAAGCTGCAAGTTTACCTGAAAACAGCTCGCAGTAGCGTGCTTGTCTTTAGCACTCAGATGCCCAACTCCCAATGGGGTTTAAACCCAGATAAATCCGTTTTACCCTGCATAAAGCTTATGCAGGGCAAACTCATAAATTGTTCGCCCTCTATAACACTGATAGAGAGATATGCACAGCTGTTTGCTCCCCCAGGTATTAATACATACTCTGAGTAAATTACTAAATAAAAAGTGATTTTATTAAATACAGACAGTAGGATTTAAGTGGTTCAAAGTAGTAACAGACAGAACAAAGTAAGTCACCAAGCAAAATAAAATAAAATGCGCAAATCTATGCCTAATCAAACTGAATACAGATAATCTCACCCTCAGAGATGCTTCAGTAAGTTTTTTCTCAGACTGGACACCTTCCAGGCCTGGGCACAATTCTTTCCCCGGTACAGCTCTTGTTGCAGCTCAGGTGGTAGCTAGGGGATTCTTCATAATGGCTCCTCCCCTTCTCTGTTCTCTTCCCCCCTTTATATATCTTTTGCATAAGGCGGGAACTCTTTGTCTCTCTGGGTTTCCTCCCACCCTCACTGGAAAAGCACCAGGTTAAAGATGGATTCCAGTTCAGGTGACATGATCACATGTCACTGCAAGACTTCATTACTCACTTGCCAGCACACACATATACAGGAAGACTCACAGGTAAATACAGCCATCTGCAGACAATGGGAGTCATCAAGATTCCAAACCATCATTAATGGTCCACACTTTACACAATTACAGTAGGCCCTCAGAGTTACATTTTATATTTCTAGTTTTAGATACAAGAGTGGTACATTTATACAAATCAGATGATCACATTCAGTAGATTATAAGCTTTGGAATGATACCTTACAAGAGACCTTTTGCATGAGGCATATCCCAGTTACTTACATTCACTTATTACCGTATTTTCTCTAAAAGTATCTCAGTTACATTATATTGACTTATTATCAAGTTTTTTATAAAACCATATAGACTGCACAATGTCACACCCCCACTCTGCCCCTTCACCTGAGGTCCCGCCCCGTTCACTCCTCTCCACCCACAGGCCCCATTCTGAGCGACCCTAGGATCAGTATTGCCAACTCCAAATGTTCAAAAATAATGAGATTGGCTTTAAAATCATGAGATGATATAAAAACAATAGATTTGGGGTTCGTTTTATTTGCCTTCTGCTTTTTGAGTCTTTAGGGTGCACTGGGGTCACATTTTGAAGCTTTCTCCACAGCCACAAAGGCTAGAAACTTACTTTTTCTTTAAGCATGAAGGCTGAAATCATCCCATCGCCACTTGACTCCAGGAGCTGGGGCTTTAAGAAAAACAACAATCATCATGAGAAAATCATGAGAGTTGGCAACATTGCCTAGGATTCATTTGAAACACACCTGGGACAATTTATGGCTGTGAGGACCTGAAACCAGGCAAAACCTAGCAACTGCCGCTTCGTCTTACTTTGAATTGAGGGGTCTGGGACCCTGTGACACACATCAATCATGCAAACCCATGAGATCTACAACCCAAACCCTTGAGCCCCTCTGAGCCAAATCTACCAGGCCCCCCAGAGGCCTAGACATAGCCTGTTGCCTCCATCCCGAAATAAAGCCTATGTGGGTTGACCCTGTTCTCCCCAGGGAGTAGTGGCGCCAAAGGCCGAGCTGTCCAGCCCCCCCTGTGAGCTTAGATCCGAGCCGCTCTGGGGCCTGTCGTGCAAAGGCAGCTTGCGGGGCTGTGCTTGACGGCCTCACTCGTGTGCTGAGAAAGCCGTTGGCTCGCCTTGCCAGCAGTTCATTCTTTACGCTTTGCAGAACGAGAGGCTCTGAATAAAGAGCAATGACTAAACACCCTCCTGAGGGACTGGAATGTGGCGGGCAATCGGAAAACGAAATCTTTGGCGTACTGAAGTGGAGTGAGGAGCGGCGAGAGAAACCAAGAGAAATAGCTGCAAGTCGGAACAGCCTCACCTGTTCCCTCTGCTCTCTTCCCCCCCTCCAAACCCCCAGCCATTTCCAAGGGAGTGGTGTAAGAGAAAATCACGACAGTCACAGCCTCAAATACGCTCGTGAGCTGACAATGTTTTTCTGTTTATAACACGGCTCATCCACTAGCTGGTATGTTTCCAAAAGGGCTGTAGTGCTGGTGGCCTGGAAAACATCAGACTAACAGCCCTGCCGCTCTTGATAAGCTCGAAAGCTTGTCTCTCTCACCAACAGAAGTTGGTCCAATAAAAGATATTGCCTCTCCCTGCCCTGCGTCCCCTCCCAGCGTGTCTGACACGGCCGACGGCAGCCGGGAGCTGCCAGCTGCGTGATCCGCCACCGTTCTGATTGCTGGAAGTTACCTGGCCAGCTAGACTAGCAGGAAGGGGTGGGGGTGTGGAAGATGCACATGAGCTGGTGAACGTGGCGTAGACACTGTCTTAGCTCTTCGCTCCATCTCCCAGCCCATGCTGCTGCCCCTCCCTCTTTCTGAGGGTAACACACATCCAACAAGGAGATAGGGTTACCATACGTCCGGATTTTCCTGGACATGTCCGGCTTTTTGGGCTCCAAATCCCCGTCCGGGGGGAAAGCCCAAAAAGCCAGACATGTCCGGGAAAATCGGGGGTTCGGGGG
>NC_048305.1:103858107-103955114 GCF_013100865.1 Trachemys scripta elegans | reverse complement strand
CGGGGGCCGGGCCGGCACCGGCGGCTCGGGGGCCGGGCTGGCGGTTCCAGGCCGGGCCGGGGGCTCGGGGGACGGGCCGGCAGTGCTGGGGGCCGGGCTGGGGACCGGCGGTGCCAGGCCGGGGGTGGTCGGCCGGGGGCCGGGCCCGGGGCCGGCACCCCAGGGCTGGGGCCAGCCTGGGCCGCGCCTCCTCCCCCCACACTCCCCCTTACCTGCTTTAGGCTTCCCGCGACTCAAATGTTCGTGGGAAGCAGGGGAGGGGGCGGAGACTTTGGGGAGGGGGCGGAGTTGGGGAGAGGGCGGGGCTGGGGGCGGGGCCGGAGCCCCGTGGAGTGTCCTCCTTTGGGAGGCACAAAATATGGTAACCCTAGAGGAGACAGAAAGCGAGGGAGAGATTCTGCCTTTGCTCTAGTCCCCATACACTGATTGGTCTGGAGGAGAATTCCCTGGCCCGGTGCAGGGCCAACATAAGCAGTCATACACTGGCCACCTTGCAAGCCCCAGTATAGGGCATGTGTTGAGGGCAGAGCCGGGGGATGGAGGAGACGGGTCTGTACTCCTCAGCACGGATTCTGGGCTGAGATGCAACCCTTAGGAGGCATCCAGGACAGGCTGCCATGAGTTAGAGCTGCTGGAACCCTAATTGACTCCAGCAGCTGTTTTGGACCCCAGGGAGCACAGAATTTGACCCCATCCCCCCGCAAGTGAGGATCCCAATCGTCCAGCTCAGATTTGGGTCCCCGAGCAAGGATTTGAGATGAGGGACTGGCTCGCGGTGCCAGTTTGGGACACACATGGGTGACTTCATCAGATGAATCAAATAATTCTCTCCCACTAGTCCTACCCCTTCCTGAGCCCTCGTCTGTCCTCTCCTGCTTTGCCATGTCCAGTGCGGGGAAAGGCTGCGTGCCGGAGCCAGGGCTACTCACGTGAGTGGTTTGCAGGATCAGGGTCTGAGGTTGAGCTGTCATGCACACCTGTGATTCTATAGTGACAATAATAGTACAAGGATGATTTAGCCCACAGGGAGCCCTCCTGCGAACGCCTGTTTCTCTGGGCTGGGGATCGGGTTCAGGTTCACGAGGATGAGCAGCGAGTCCGTCTTTGAGACTCTCACTGATTTGGGATTCAGACGTCCTGCCTGCCTGCCCCGTCCCGCGGCAGCTCCGTTTGACTCTGCGCCCCGTGTGACCCAGTGTAGAGTCAGCTTTCTGGGAGAATGTTTAGCAGAAACATATGGCTGGGCCTAGGCCATATGATGGCAGCTTAACTAATGGAATTACAGGGGGAGGAGGGAGAGAAAAGAGGAAAGGTTGGAGCAGGGGAACGGGAGTGGAGTCGGGGATGGAAGAGAGCTTTCAGAGAGGAAGGATGGTGCAGTGGTTAGGGCACTAGCTTAGGGCTTCAATTCCTCACTATCCCACTGACTTTTCTTGTGACCTTGTGCAAGTCACGTCACTGCTGTGTGCCTCAGTTTCCCCATCTGTAAAAGGGGGGTAATGATACTGCCCTTCTTTGTAAAGTGCTTTGAGATCTAGGGGTGAAGCCCCATCAAAGAGCTAGGTGCTATTATTTGCAAAATTGTTGCTGAAATCCCCACAAATTGCATATTTTGTTTATTATTACAGGCCTCTTTAAGCCATGCCTTGACTTTGCAGAAGTCTGGAAATATCATGATCCTATTACAGGGAGAACTGCGGATGAGTCACTCGCAGTTCCCTCATTAAGGTGGAGTTGAGCTTTGCACTGAAGGCAGGGATTCACCCACTCTGTGATGCATGAAGAATATCGTGTATATCCGCCCCAGAATGACAGCACTTACTCTTCCAGGCTAGAATGAATTTTCTGAGAATTTACAAGTAAACCCGTTACATAGTGTACAAGCTAAAATTAATTTGAAGTGGGTCCTTTAAGAAATGTAGCACCCTGCATTAGACCCTTTTTTGATTTAAATAAACTCCTTTGTAAAGTGCCATGAGATCTATGGCTGACAAGTGCTATATAGGAGCTAGGTATTATTATCCCCATTTTACAGATGGGGAAACTGAGGCACAACGCATGAGCATGGCTTGTCCAAGATTACCCCATGGCAGAGCCAGGCCTAGAACTCAAGCTCTCCCAGAGTCCTAGTCTAATGCTTGTGCCTCAAGCCAAGCATGATAGTACATACGTACTGTAGCTTTCTCCAGTCTCGTTTTCTCCAGTCTCGTTTTCTCCAGGGGTTGGGGGAGAGACTCCTCCAGCTAGTTGTTCCCGGTGAGTTCATTAGCATGGAGCTATGTTTTGCCCGGTTTGGATAGTGCGACAGACGGACAGATGAAGAGGTGGTGCGTCATGGCTTCCGTCTGTTGACAGCCCAGGATTTGCTTAAACAAATTCCTTAATGCCCCCCGCCTTTTCTCCCCACTGAGGACAATTATTTCCAGAGAAGGTCGCTGTTTGTCAAGGAAACAGTTGCTTTCATAAAATATGGAACTTCTCCCAGGGAAAAGCCTTGGTGTAAGAGTGAAAGTGAAGTGGACGCCGTAACAATCTCTGACCCCACAGATTTAAGGTTTGTAATAACAAGGGAGCTATTTACAAATGTAACAAGAACAGGAATGTTTTGGTGCCCCACTGGCTAGGTGTGTGTGTTCCTGTCACTCCCTAGTGGTGGATCCACTGACGGGATAAATGCCTACTACTGCGACTGTAACCCTCTGGTTAAGTGTTTTAAGTCCTCCTCTGTGCAGGCCCCAGATGAAATCCTTGCTACATTACTCAGCTACTGAGGGCTGGCTCTGTTGCCCACGTTGTAGCAGCCCAGGCTTTTCGCTCTGTAGGACCCCGGTTCAAATCCTGCTGTTGGCCACCCTGGTGGGGAACATGCTACCGTCTAGCAGAGTCGCTCCTTTAGCCCAGGGGGTAGAGTCCTAGGCTAAAGGAGAAACTTTGGGCATTCCCTGCACAGCTGGCCCCAGGAACAGCTCCGAGCGCAGGGGGAGAGTCTAGTGTGATGTAACCACACGTGTGCGGCTGTCAGGGCTTCCCTATGTCATGGTGACTGCTGGCTGCTTAACAGGCCCTGGGGGCCCTTGGCAACTGGCATTGCTTACGTCATCCTTCAGGCGGTATTAAGGTGCACCTGGGAGATCAGGCTGCCGCGCAGTCAGCCGAGGATTGGGGAAGCGCCAAGGGTCCTTAAAGTTACCTGTGCCCTCTGCCTGAGTGCGTGCCCCCTGCTGCCACTGCGAATTGGAGCCGTCCGGTGAAACTGACCAGCCTCGTTACATCGCCCTGCGACGTGCAAAGAGTCAACAACCGGCACAATGACCTAAAGCCAGGTAGGCTTCAAACGCCCAGGATTTGTACCATGGGGGGCTGAGAGCCATTGAACCAAACTGTGAACCCTGTATATGAAGGAAACCACCTCAAGCCAGGGGAGTGGCAGCCCCCCCAGCACCCTTAGTTCCAGCACCTATGAAAACACCAGTCAGCTCCAACAGCCCCCCACTCCACCTCTCAACGGCATGGAAGGGCCAGCCCCTCATGGGCTTGGGAGGTGGCAGGGAATTCCGCGCTTTGGATGCCTTTGGAGAAGGGACCGCGTGGGCTGCTGGACACGACACGGGCTGCGGCAGGACACAGCAGGCTGGGAGTGTGAGCTCAAGACTGGGGGGCGGGTGCAGGGAGCAGCCCAAACCCTTTGAGGGGCAGGACCCCGAACCAGCCCTGTGGCAGTTTATTACTGATAAAGGCGTTGGGGGGGATTTCTGGGTAAATTCCTGCCTCACCAATGGCTGCAGGGGGGTCTTCACCCAATTGCTAGTCTAGTCTGTACCTCACTCAGCATTGTCATATTTGAGCCTATTCTCGCCCTGCAGTAGGTGATGTGACTGACCTCCGTCACGCGGGTGGGGAGCGGGTGCGGGGGACTGCCTGGTTTGGTTCTGTAAATATAGGTGCCACTGTATATTTATGTCAGGGAAGGCAGGTCAAAGAAATGCACCTTGCATTTGGGGTGGAAGGTGGGGGGTTTGGGATGGTGACCAGTTCCTGCGGGAACTTTCTTTCACACAGTGACTGCCTGTTAGGTTCATTCCCTCTGGGGCACCTGGCACTGGCCACTGGCTGAAGACAGGAGACTGGGCTAGATGGACCTTTGGTCTGACCCAGTGTGGCCGTTCTTATGTCTATAAGAAGCATTTCCGTCACAGGGGGCCCGTAACCGTCCTTGCAGCGCTCCCTCCCCAGAAGATACAATCACTTCCCTCCCCCCCCATTCCTTGTCTGATCTGCCACAAGGAATAAAACTCAGCTCTCCGCGTCTCAGCTCTCCTGGGGCCATCTTTCATCTCGGCCCCTCCTCCTCCAGCAGGGGGGAAAACACTCAGCTGGTGCCACCCGCCTCCGTCGTGCCAGCCCCGGAATTCCGACTGCCTCTCTTGACGGGGGTTGCAATGGCTAATATCAACCGGCACAGGAGAGATCAGAGCCTGGGCATTCATCAGTGGAGCAGCGCAGGTTGTTTATCCGCCTTAGCAGAGGACTGTCAGGTGTCTGATCGCCGCAGCACAAGGGAGCTGCCAAGATCGAGCGATAGTGTCTGTGGATGGGATATGCTTGGCTTGCACCTGACAGAGCCAGAAGTACAGACCGTGCCAGCCTCACATACAGCAGGGAGGAGGGACGGGGTGGCGCTGGGTTAGGACAAGCAGACTTTCAGCGCTAGGTCACCCATCCCAAGCCAGCTGGGGAAGGGACAGCTCTCCCCGTTTGATGATGGTTTGGTGGGTTCGGTCCGGTTCTGAGAGGTCTGGTGAGGTGTACAGGAATAGGGTGTTGATAGTCCATCCGTGACGATGATGACATTTTGGAGTGAGAAAGCCGTTGCACAGGGGCAGTCCCACTCTCTCAGTTGTGGAAGCCAGATTCCAGTGGCACCAGGGATCGTTACGGCTGGGGACTTCCTTAGCTGCAGTGGGCGACCAGGACATCTTCCGTGCCTTGTCATGCTCTCCGGGCCCCACAGCATGCTGGTGAACCGCCTTCATGGCTGTTGAATCCCAAATTGATTTCCTCCGCCCAGTCCGCCGGAACAGTCCTCGCATGCTAGAGAAAGGCAGTTTCCCATCTCGCCGAGGGCAAAGACCCATCGGCTACCCTCACCTGGCTTAGCCCGCTCGTCGAAGCAGTTTCCCGGGGTATGGCCACTGTCGCATGCAAACAGCTACTCGGAGCCACAGATGGGAGCAGGGTGTAGGTGGGGACAAAAGCGGAGGAACTACACCCTAAGGAGCATGACGTGTTCCTCCAACAGAGGTACTGCTCCTCCCTAGTATCCCCCGGACACCCCATATCCCTTTAACTAGCTGGTGTGTCCTCTAATGGCGCTCACCGGGTCCTCTAATGGCGCTCACCAGGTCCTATGGTTTAGAAGCCTCCGTAAACCAGCCGGAGCAGCAGTAAATACGTAATTAGGCCTTGCTGGTTGCATATATTTAGTAAACATGGACATGTGGGACTCAGCTGGGCCCGTGTGGTTTCCTCTTATTGTTTCGTCATGTGAAGAGTAATAGACCCAACATGCATCTGTAACCACTCCCAGACTCAGCGGCGTCTCCCCTCCACTTTGGAAGGTGGGCGAGACCAGAGACACGTTGGCAGCAGCAGGATGTGATGCCCGTGCAATAGAATGTCTGAATCAAGGAACAATTCCATGGGCGCTCTTGTTACGCTGATGCCAAGAACAACAGAAGCCAAGGGGCCACGCACTGACGGGACCTGGTGAGTGGAAGTCCTCTGATCGCTGGATGTCCCGCAGCCAGGTCCGGGTTGCGGAACATGCGGTGGGCAACTCCCGCCTCCGGGGCAGGTGACCTGACACTGAATCCAAATGGAATAAAATAGAGAGGACCCCAAGCGGCTTCGGCAAAACAGCAGCTAAGACACAGCATCACCCTTGGCTTTAGTACCATCACGCTGGAGTCTGACACCGATTCACTGCTCCGTCACGACACCACTGGCTGTCTGAATACAGTCCTGTTCCAGACCTGCGTCTCTGGGCAGCTGTCACCGCGGATGCATCGGTTTAGCGACTGAGGGAGGGAGGTTGCTGGCTGAGAGCAAGAAAACATCTCAGGCGACGTTCGTCCCTGGGGTAATTATTAACAGCGGGGATCCGGCCCCTTCCCAGCACCTCTCCCTCCCTTTCTGAAGAGTGTCTTGTGCTTAAGGTAATTGGAGTGGGATTGAGGTTCAGTTCCCTGCTCTGCCACAGACTCCAAGGGGCGAGCTTGGGCACGTCACTTCATCACTCTGTGCCTCAGTTTCCCATCTGTAAACTAATAATCCTTCCTTTCTGCTGATTACTGCAGTGGCACACTGGAGAGAAATTAGCTGGCGCCCTATTACGAGTAGTGGAAAGTGGCTGGGGGAGGCAGGGGCTGAGAGAGCTGGAAGAACAGACAGGAGGCTGGGCAGTAGTTTCGGAAGAGACACCCCTGAGGGCAGAGACTAAGGCCATCAGGGTAACAACCTAGGGTTGTTACTTGCATGGAATTCAGTTGAGAGCCCTAAAGAGGGGAATGTTGATGGCAGAGGACCTGCAAAGCAACTTCAGGCCACAAGGGAGTGCTTGGGAGGTGGCCAACCCCTTGGCATGGTCTCTAACATCTCATCATGAGATCAATAGGACGAGATCAAGGCCTCAGTGCTTTCCTGCACTGACATCCACTTGGGTAAGGGCCGGGTGGTGACGGAACCGAGCAGGAAGGTGGCTATGGCTAAGTGGCTCTCAATCCTTCACAGCATAAATCGGAGCAGTGTAGAGACTACCATGAACACGGGACCCAGACTGGCGAGGACCTCTGGTGTCATCAAGTTCCATCCCTTGTTATCACAGGCAACCCCGACACCGAATCCCATTCATTCATTTATCAAACTCCATCTTCAAGCTAGTTCGGTTGTTGGCCCCCACTGCTCCGACTGGGAGGCCGTTCCAGGACCTCCCTCCTCTGGCGGTTTAGAAACCTTCATCCATTTCCAGCCCACACGGATTCCTGACCAGTTTATCACCATCTGTTCATGAGTCAACGTTGGCTGTTAGCTTCCAGTAGCTCTTCTCCCTTTCTGATGCCCAGCCCCCTGGGTGTATTGATAGAGAGCAAACAGCTCCTTCAGATATTCCAGGCACTCAGACACGTCCCATGGCAGATAACCTGGCAAAGGTGAAGCAGACCTGACCTGCAAAGCTTATTGATTAGCTTTGATTGCCATCCTCCCCATCCCTCGGGGGCGCGGGATTCCTTCAGTTGAGGAGGCTGGGTGTGAGTGCTGGAATCTCCCTAGAGGTGGGAGGGGTCGGGGGTTGGATCCTGGACATCACCCCGCCCCTGCTCCACCCCAAGGCCCACCCCCCGCTTAGCCTCCTCCCCCGAAGCTCTGCCCATGCACTACCCCTATTCCATCCCAGACCCCGCTCGGGACCATCCCTCTCGGCCCCCCCTCCCCTCTCCACCACCTCCCCCAAGTCCCTCCCACCTGCCTGCCACTTGCACCTCTTTGCCCCCTCCCTCAAGTGCCCCCCGCCCACCGCTTGTACCTCTCCACCCCTAGCCACTGAGGCCCCGGCCAGCGGGTGGGGGAGGGTGCAGAGAGGCACAAGTGGTGGTGGGGGGGGGTCTTCGTGGGAAGAGGCAGAGCGAGGGCGGGACCTCGGGAGGAAGAGGCGGAGCAGAGGCAGGAAGAGGAGCAGCGTGGGCGGGGCCACGGGGGAATAGGACAAACAGGAGCAGGGCCTTGGGGGGGAGCACGGGCGGGACCATGGCCTGGGCACCTTTTGGCAGTGACACTCCAAAAGTGGGGAGCTGGCATCCTTCCATGGGGAGGTGAGGCCCATCCTGTTTGGGGAGGCTTAGCCTCCCCTGGTCTCTTATTCCCGCTGCCCAAGGTGGTGATAGATTCCCCGCCAGGGCCGGCTCCAGGCACCAGCCTACCAAGCATGTGCTTGGGGCGGCACCTGGAGGGGGGTGGCGCTCAAGGTTTTTTTTTTTTTTTTTTTTTTTTAAGATACTAGGGCTCTCGCCGCCCTCCTCCGGCGCTCCGGCCAGCCGGGGAGAGCGGGGCCACCCTCCTCCCGGCACTCCGGCCGGTCGGGCAGAGCGGGCCCGCGGCCGGGCTCTCCACCCTCCCCCCGGCGCTCCGGCCGGCTGGGGAGAGCGGGGCCACGGCCGGGCTCGGCGCCCTCCCCTGCTGCGCTCCCCGCTGGAGGGCTGGGGGTGGCGGGAGGCTTTTTTGCCTGGGGTGGCCGGCCCTGTTCCCCGCTGTGGCCGGGGATCTCACAGCAGGGTTTCTCTGTGGCCGGCAGAGAGTTGGAAATGAAAGCTCGTCCTTTCCCCAGGCGCTCAGGCTGCAGTCAGCTGGGTCTGACGAATTTGGCCTCACTCCGGTAGCGATGAGCTGCTTGACAGTGTATCATTTTGGACGTCTTTTCCCGTCATGTCTCATCAAAATCAATCTAACCTGCGATGCGGATAATGCGATATAATGAATCGCTGCAGATGAAAGGCCCTTTAAAATAAACCCACCGACACAATGTGTTTCTGGTCAGATTGAATCCTCTGTTCCCACTTTGAAACCACAGCAGGGGGCACAGGAGAGTGATTAGGGTTAAATGGAACCCTCCCCCCAAAACATCATCACTCCCTGAGCCAACCTTTCTTGCCAATTTAGCCAACCCCCACCCCCACCAGCTGGGCTCTGGAGCTAAGAATCTGATCTTCATCTCACGCTAGGCTGGTCAGCCCTCCTTGGCCAGCTGCAGTCAGCCATGCCTCTCCAACCTCCTGCCACCCGACCACTTTTATGCTTTATCTGGGCACCCTATGCCCCTGGGCAGCAAACAAGTTGTTTTTCATGCCCCTGCCCCTCAATAGTTCCAGGCAAAATAACTCGTAACACACTGTTTATTCAGCAAATTTCCTCTCTTCTTCTGTTGGTTAATTATCTCGGCACAGGTCACCATTTTAATCAGACATAGCCTTTGTTCAGCAGTCACCAAACATCGGTCCATCGTTCACTCACGGTCACTTCCCCGGTGAGCATTTGGTGTCTGAAATTCGAGCTGTTTTGAATGGTGTCGTAAGTCACATGATACGTTTCTGTCCTCTGATT
Source organism: Trachemys scripta elegans (assembly GCF_013100865.1). Classification (NCBI taxonomy): domain Eukaryota; kingdom Metazoa; phylum Chordata; order Testudines; family Emydidae; genus Trachemys; species Trachemys scripta. Next base: position 103,945,961 of record NC_048305.1, on the reverse strand, counting down.
GGAGAGCGTAAGTCTTCGAATCCGGTTTTCGGTGTGACTACTCATGGTGACCAATTGAAAGGAGCATTTAGCAAAGAGTCTCTGATCTTCATCTCAAATGGATTGTTTTCTTCTCTTTCAAACGCTCCTGCCCAAACGCAGGGTATGTCTACATTTAGAGCTTCCCAGTTCGAGAGAGACACGTGTGCTAGATCTCATAGAATGCAGCCACGGCAGCATGAAACTAGCCACCCCAACTACGTGCCTCTGATTTCAGATGTGTACGTCCTCGGGCTAGCTACCCCCTTCCAGCAGTCGTGCTGCCACAGCTACACGCTAGTCTCGAAGAGATTCCTCCTCCAGCTGGAAATTACAGCCCCAGCTCAAAGTGTAGCCGCACCTTTAGAAGGTTCATGGGACGCGAACACAAAAGGGACATGAATTTGGCCAATATGAATTTGTTTCACAATATTTGGGAGGACTGTTCTTTTTATCCCAGTGTTCAACTCTCCAGGGCTTGGGTTGGTTTTTCTCTTTTATAGTTAGGGTCACGTACAATGGATGGATGGATGGATAGCTACAGGATTATGTATGAGGCTGGATGGACAGATACATAGATTATGTATGAGGAAGGAGGGATGTATGGGGATAGATAGATGGAAATATTATGTATGGTGGTGGATATCTAGCTAACCAGCCAGCCAGATGATTCTGTATGGGGATGGATGGATAGACAGATCATTGTTTGGGGACAGATTGCTAGACTGACCGACAAATAGATACGGGAAATGATTGCTGAAATGGAAACTTTCCTTCATCACTACATTAGGGCCCAGTCCTTTTCTCACTGAAATCAATGGCAAAGTACGCACTGACTTGAACTGCCATTAATTACCAAAGATACCTCCTTAGCTAGCATCTCGCAGTGCAATGACGTAGCCTGAAATTAGTACTCCTGGGGGAATTCTGTGCCACTGCGCAATGCAGACTTTGTGCAGAAATTAATGTTGGGCGCGCAGCATTTCCTTTCCCCTCGCCCCAGAAATGGGCTGCAGAGCTGCTGTCTGCCACTAGGAGCCGCTGGACCCGGCAGAGCCGAGCTCACAAATCAAAGACACTGCCGGGGGGAGGGGGAAGGAGCCGGAGGGTTCCCGGCAGCTGCAGTTCTCAGCATGCCCTGAAGGAAGGAGACATTGCGCAGGAAACTACATACAAGCCTGGGATCCAGCATCAGGCTGTTTTCCTCTCTGGATCCCTGGGCTCTAGAGGATAGGGGGAGTGGGTGTCGGGGCTGGGGGGGTCCCGTAGATGGGCTCTGGAGGGTAGGGATGCAGGTATCTGGGCTGAGGGGGCCCTCAGCTGGGCTCTGGGGGGAGGGGATGTGGGAGTCTGGGCTGGGGATATGTGCCCTGCAGCTGGGCTCTGGGTGTGGAGGGGGCAGAGAAACAGGGGTTTCTTTAACTCTACTCCTGGGGCGGGGGGTTGTGTGTGTCTGTATTGTTAGAGACATGCTTGCTGACAGGTATTTTGAAATAAATTACCAAAGTCATTAAAACTGATGAGATTATCTAGTGTTATTTTGACAAATAAAATTTGCAGACTTTTAAATATCGTGCACAGAATTTTTAACTTTTGACACAGAATTCCCCCAGGAATAAATTAGGTTTGCAATGTTACTTTGCCCCTGGCCTGTTGGACTGGCCGTGGACAACATGATCATATTGCTAAGTTTCGCAGTGATTTTTTTAGCATCTCAAAGAGACAATCACTTATGCTGCACAGAGACAGGACAATTCCCCTGTAGACCCCATGTTTCTAATTAGTTTTCTAAATACATAACAAGGTGCTGCTGCAGCAGTATGAATCTAGTTGACCTTTTGAGATGTAGAATGCACTTATTAAATGCCAAGCTGCTCTGGAAACATGCAGAGGATAATTTTCTTGACTCCTCTCTGTCAGGTTGGTTTTCTGAGTGACAGGAGCAGCAGAGGAGGGTGTTGTTCAGAGCAAGGGGAGTCAGGAACATGGGGTGAGAGAAAACAGCCTTCCGCCTGCGGTGAAATGCACTTCAGAGAGATTGTTAAATGAGGAATTGGAGGAGGACGTGACCTTGGTGTCTCACCATGCACCTGCTTCTCATACTCTTGAGGCAGGCTCCAAAGAAGAAAAACTATGGGCACGCGAAGCAGATTCCTTGGCCAGGTGCAAGTGCATCCATTTTAAATATCCTAACTGTTGATTATTAGGACAGCCAGTTGCTTGGCTACACTCGTGGCTTGTTATGAAAATATTTAAGAGATCAAATAACAAAATAATAAACATATAACCCAAATTAAAAAACCAAAACAAAGAACTGCCATCGTGGCAAAACAACAAAGTAAAAGAAGCCGTTAGCGGCAAAAAGGTATTCTTTAAACATTGGAAGTTAAATCCTACTGAGGAAAATAGAAAGGAGCATAAACTCTGGCCAGTCAAGTGTCAAAGTATAATTAGGCAGGCCAAAAAAGAATTTGAAGAGCAACTTGCCAAAAACTCAAACTCACAGCAAACATTTTTTAAAGTCCATCGGAAGCAGGAAGCCTGCCAAACAATCAGTGGGGCCACTGGACGATCGAGGTGATAAAGGAGCACTCAAGGAGACAAGGCCATTGCAGAGAAGCTAAATGAATTCTTTGCATCAGTCTTCACTGCAGAGGATGTGAGGGAGATTCCCAAACCTGAGCCGTTCTTTTTAGGTGACAAATCTGAGGAACCGTCCCAGGTTGAGGTGTCAGTAGAGGAGGTTATAAATAAATAAATAAAGATATCCCATCTGCTAGAACTAGAAGGGACTTTGAAAAGTCATCGAGTCCAGCCCCCTGCCTTCACTAGCAGGGCCAAGTACTGATTTTGCCCCAGATCCCTAAGTGGCCCCCTCAAGGATTGAACTCACAACCCTGGGTTTAGCAGGCCAATGCTCAAACCACTGAGCTATCCCTCCCCCGCAAATTGATAAATTAAGCAGTAATAAGCCACCAGGACCAGATGGTGTCACCCACAAGTTCTGAAGGAACTCAGAGCTACTAACTGTGACATGTCACCTATCATTTAAATCAGCTTCTGTACCAGATGACTGGAAGATAGCTAATGTGACACCAATTTAAAAAAAAGGGCTTCAGAGGTGATCCTGTCAATCACAGGCCAGTAAGCCTAACTTCAGTACCAGGCAAATTGGCTGAAACTATATGTGACAGGGTAGACTAGGCCCTGAGCCCCCCTGCTGGTGGCTTCGTGGTCCTGCCACACCCCACCCCAAAAAGGGCAGTGGAGAGGGTCCTCCAAGTTTTCTAAAGTGGCTGTGTGGGATGCAGCCACTCAGAAGGGACTGCATGGAGCAGCCAATGGAGCTGAAGGAACATGGATGGTGTGTGCCTGGCTGCTGAGGGAGCTACAGGACCTTGGACAGAGCAGTGCTGGCAGAGACCAGGAGAGCGAGAAGGCCCTCTGGGCTGGCTGCTGGAACTCGACCAGGACAAGCCCTTGGGATAAGGGTAAAGAATCTGCATGGGCCGCGGTGAAGCAGCTCAGGGAATTGTACCAGCGATACAGTTTATTTAAAGGGATGCAGTGGACGGCTGCTCTCTATAGGGTCCCTGGGCTTGGATCCGGAGTAGTGGGTGGGCCCGGATTCCCTCCCCACCATTAGCCACTGGGGAAGTAGCACCCCAGAAGGGGGAACTGAACTCTTTTAATGGCCCAGCAGGATCGCTGGAGCCAGAAAGGCCCTGAGAGGGTGAAGACATTGCCTCCAGGGAGGGAGCCCTGGGACACCGCTGTATACCAGAGCACAGACAATTTGAGAGAGCCCAGAAGGGGCTAAGATGAGGTTGATTCCATATCCGTTGTAAATGGCATCGCAGCATGTTCCAGCGAATGCCGTTCTCCGGGTGGCTTGTAACATCTGGAATAAAATTCCACCAACCAAGGGGTGGAGACGGCCCAGAGGCAGACCCCCTATTACACAGGTTCATCAAGTCTCTTCCGATGTTGGACTCTCAGGCCGCCAAGCCTTTGTGGTCGTGCAGGAATGGACCAAATGGCGAACGATCGCTACGGTCGACTGTCTGGCTAAGCGTTGAAGCAGAAGAAGGGGCTGAGAGACCGTTCGAACCAGGGTACTGCGATAGGCCCTGCTGGACTGATTGAGGAGCGAGAGCAGGCATAGGGCTGCAGATAAAATGCCATTACAGAGGGCGCTGAGAGAGGTCCCTGTTGCACTTGTACCCCGGGAGGGGTTTGCTTTTAATTTCACACACAGACTTTGTGTGACTTGGCTGGAGGGCTGAGTTGCTGAAGACTCAATGCAAGCCAGAGAGAAAGGGCAAGTCCATGCACTCTGCCATGGCGGGCATTGGCAAGGGGCGGGTGCAATCCTGTTACACTAAAGTAAAGAAGAGAATGATGATGAACACGATTCATTGGGGAAGAGTCAACACGGCTTTTGCAAAGGGAATTTGTGCCTCACCACTTGATTAGAATTCTTTGAGGGGGTCAACAAACATGTGGACAAGGGGAATCCAGTGGATATAATGTACTTGGACTTTCAGAAAGCCTTGACAAGGTCCCTCACCATAGGCTGTTTAAGCAAAGTAAGCAGTGACTGGATAAGAGAGAAGGTCCTCTTGTGGATCAGTAACTGGTTAGAAGACCGAAAACAAAGGATAGGTGAGTTTTCAGAACGGAGAGAGGTAAATAGTGGTGTCCCCCAGGGGTCTGTACTGGGACCAGCGCTGTTCAACCTATTCATCAATGATCTGGAAAAAATGGTCAACAGTGAAGTGGCAAAGTTTGCAAACGATACAAAATTACTCCAGATCGTTAAGTCCGTCAATGGCTATTGGCCAAGCTTGTCAGGGGTGCAGAAGCTCCAAGCTGTGGGTGTCCCTAGCTTCGGACTGCCGGGACCTGGGAGTGGATTGACAGGGGATGGATCACTCGATAATTGCCCCCTGCCCCTGTTCTGGTGCCCCTGGCTGTGGGAGCATTGGCACAGTGATTAAAACCCAGGAGCTTGCTGTGGTTCCTTGAGCTGCCATCCAAAGGCCTGGCTATTTAAGCTCTGAAATCCCTCAGCGTCCAGGGGAACCTGGCTCCCCAAATGAACAACGGCATCGTGCGGTGAGTGGCAGAGAAATAATTTACTCGGCTCAAATGACTTGTTGCTGTGAGGAAACCAAAAGGCTGCCCACGCGCAGGCTCCCAGAGAGAGTGGTTTGCGTGCTGTGTGGAGACAGGGATTAAAAATATCTTGTGAACAACGCTACCGGGTGTTTACCAAACACTGGTTAGTGCAGTGAGCGCTGACAGCCTGCACACAGGCTACGCGGCCTCCCTGATCTCAGCCGTGAGCAGCCAGGAGGAAACAAATTGCTCACCGGATAGCATGTCATTGGCTTTGTCACGGCTTCCCCAACAAGACGGATCAAGGGAATGGAAGCGTGACTGTCGGAAGGCTGAAAAACAGTGGACAGGCGCGGCTAGCCACATCCTGTCCATCTGCAGCCTGCCTCTGTGTTTCACGGCCTGGTACAACCCCAGCACCACTTGGGAGGATCGTTATCAGCTGCAGTGTTAGCCTTATAGTCAAATCCCACGCTGTGCTGAGGGGCTAACGCATGGCCTCTGGGTCTGTCTGCACCACTGGGTTAACCCAGGTGGTGGGCACCCAGTTAGCCTAGAGCAGGTGTGAGCTGCCATACTACAACGCCCTGCCCACATTAGTGTTTGCTCTCTGGTGCTGCCCTCACCTGTGCCTGTCTCTAAGGCCTCTGGGGCACATCCTGTGGCTCTGATTCCTGCCCAGTGAACTGTGGGAGAACTTCTCTGCCCTTCTGGGCACATGGGAGGAATAACGGGGGAGGCACTGGAAGACCATCCGCCCTGGAGTGGTTTAGCCTGAGTCCACACTGTGAAACGGGTGGGTTACCAGCCCCAGTGATAACAGCACGTGGATGTTAAGTGATACCCTGGGATAGGCCAGCTAGCCCAGGCTGAAACCCCCCCAAACTTGTGCGAGAGAGGCACAACACCCCAGGACTATTTAGAAAAATTGGACGTGCACAAGTCCATGGGGCCGGATGCGCTGCATCCGAGGGTGCTAAAAGAGTTGGCGGGTGAGATTGCAGAGCCATTAGCCATTATTTTTGAAAACTCATGGCGATCGGGGGAGGTCCCAGATGACTGGAAAAAGGCTAATGTAGTGCCCATCTTTAAAAAAGGGAAGAAGGAGGATCCGGGGAACTACAGGGCAGTCAGCCTCACCTCAGTCCCTGGAAAAATCATGGAGCAGGTCCTCAAGGAATCAATTATGAAACATTTAGAGGAGAGGAAAGTGATCAGGAACAGTCAGCATGGATTCACGAAGGGGAAGTCGTGCCTGACTAACCTAATTGCCTTCTATGATGAGATAACTGGCTCTGTGGATGAGGGGAAAGCAGTGGATGTGTTATTTCTTGACTTTAGCAAAGCTTTTGATACGGTCTCCCACAGTATTCTTGCCGCCAAGTTAAAGAAGTATGGGCTGGATGAATGGACTGTAAGGTGGATAGAAAGCTGGCTAGATCGTCGGGCTCAACGGGTAGTGATCAATGGCTCCATGTCTAGTTGGCAGCCGGTTTCAAGCGGAGTGCCCCAAGGGTCGGTCCTGGGGCCGGTTTTGTTTAATATCTTTATTAATGATCTGGAGGATGGTGTGGACTGCACTCTCAGCAAGTTTGCAGATGACACTAAACTAGGAGGCGTGGTAGATACACTAGAGGGTAGGGATCGGATACAGAGGGACCTAGACAAATTAGAGGATTGGGCAGAAAAAAACCTGATGAGATTCAACAAGGACAAGTGCAGAGTCCTGCACTTAGGACGGAAGAATCCCATGCACTGCTACAGACTAGGGACCGAATGGCTAGGTAGCAGTTCTGCTGAAAAGGACCTAGGGGTCACAGTGGACGAGAAGCTGGATATGAGTCAACAGTGTGCTCTTGTTGCCAAGAAGGCTAACGGCATTTTGGGCTGTATAAGTAGGGGCATTGCCAACAGATCGAGGAACGTGATCGTTCCCCTTTATTCGACATTGGTGAGGCCTCATCTGGAATACTGTGTCCAGTTTTGGGCCCCACACTACAAGAAGGATGTGGAAAAATTGGAAAGAGTCCAGCGGAGGGCAACAAAAATGATTAGGGGTCTGGAGCACATGACTTATGAGGAGAGGCTGAGAGAACTGGGATTGTTTAGTCTCCAGAAGAGAAGAATGAGGGGGGATTTGATAGCAGCCTTCAACTACCTGAAGGGGGGTTCCAAAGAGGATGGAGCTCGGCTGTTCTCAGTGGTGGCAGATGACAGAACAAGGAGCAATGGTCACAAGTTGCAGTGGGGGAGGTCCAGGTTGGATATCAGGAAAAACTATTTCACTAGGAGGGTGGTGAAACACTGGAATGCGTTACCTAGGGAGGTGGTGGAGTCTCCTTCCTTGGAGGTTTTTAAGGCCCGGCTTGACAAAGCCCTGGCTGGGATGATTTAGCTGGGAATTGGTCCTGCTTTGAGCAGGGGGTTGGACTAGATGACCTCTTGAGGTCCCTTCCAACTCTGATATTCTATGATTCTATGAAAAGCCCAAGGTAACTTTGCAAAGTGTAACCCACTGGCAAGTGTGTGTTATGGGTCCCCCCCTCTGTGCTCAGCGTGAGTTGGTAGAATCCAGTTTGAGGGGGCTTGTGTGTTTTGCTGCAGTAGCCCATGTTTTTAACGCTAGCGGTCCCCTGTTCAACTCCTGGTGCGTCAGCTAACATAGCAGTTGTCATATATGTGCCGCAGCCCATAGCTGCCCTCCTTCAGGGGACTGAATTCCACCCTCCATGGATGTCCCTGGAAGGCTTTGTGGTTTAAGGAGCTGCAGACACGGAGACATGTGACTCCTCTTCTCTTCCCATCTCTGCTACTGCTCGTCGAGCCTTTTGCAATAGCCTCCACTAAACACTGTGGGAGCGATGGAGGCAACGGTGCCCAGCATGATTGCCGTGAACGTTGCAGTCGTCCTCATTTCTGTCTGCAGCCCTGCCACAGAATCTGCTTGTTGCATCCAGTCCCCGTGATGAATGGCAGGGTGCTTTGGAGAGGCTGTTCCCGGGGAATAGATGGGTCTATTGCAACTGCTGGACATGATGCGTGAATGGCACAGTGTGTTGTACAAATACATTTAAGCAGCATGGCACGAGTTTCTATGCGATCCTGCCCAGGGCGCTGCATATCTTGTAAGTGAGGTCCCTTGGGGCTTGCCCAGACAATCTGGGACTTGGCAAGAAGGGTAACCTTGTGTTTAAGGCATTCAACTACAACTCAGGAGCCGTGGGTTTAATTCCCACCTCTGCCACAGACTTCCTAGAGGACCGTGGGCAAGTCACTTCATCTGCCTGTGCCTCAGTTTGGTGGTCTGTAAAATAAGGCTAGTAACACTCAGCGGTGCTGACTCTTGCAAGTGTTAATCTGATAGCTGGCATTTCGCTTAATGCCTCAGCTCCTGGAGACAAGTGGTGGTGCACGAATCTCTGCTCGCATTTAAAACCAGAACATAACCCCATGTTTCCCAGCCCTCCTCGTTACAGAAGGAATCTTGAAGACATAACCCCAGCACACCATGAAGGCCTGGAAGCCTGCAGGCAAAGAAAAAGAGCCCCCCTATCTTTAAAACCCTTCTCCTAATCATAGACTATCAGGGTTGGAAGGGACCTCAGGAGGTCATCTAGTCCAACCCCCTGCTCAAAGCAGGACCAATCCCCAACTAAATCATCCCAGCCAGGGCTTTATCAAGCCTGACCTTAAAAACCTCTAAGGATGGAGAGTCCACCGCCTCCCTAGGGAACCCATTCCAGTGCTTCATCACCCTCCTAGTGAAATAGTGTTTCCTAATATCCAACCTAGACCTCCCCCACTGCAACTTGAGACCATTGCTCCTTGTTCTGTCATCTGCCACCACTGAGAACAGCCGAGCTCCATCCTCTTTGGAACCCCCCTTCAGGTAGTTAAAGGCTGCTATCAAATCCCCCCTCATTCTTCTCTTCTGCAGACTAAATAACCCCAGTTCCCTCAGCCTCTCCTCGTAAGTCATGTGCCCCAGCCCCCTGATCATTTTCATTGCCCTCCACTGGACTCTCTCCAATTTGTTCACATCCCTTCTGTAGTGAGGGGGCACAAAACTCAATGTAATACTCCAGGTGTGGCCTCACCAGTGCCGAACAGAGGGGAATAATCACTTCCCTCAATCTGCTGGCAATGTTCCTGCCAATGCAGCCCAATATGCCATTAGCCTTCTTGGCAACAAGGGCACACTGCTGACTCACTGATGTTTTGGGGTTGGCAATCCTGAATACGTCCTTTGTTTATTTAGGCTGAAAACTCTTTGCAGAAGGGACTGCCTCACCCTAGGAGTGTGTACAGCGCCTTGCACAATGGGGCCCTGATCTCAGCTGGCATTTCTAGCTGGTTCCATAGTACATACCCCACAGCACCAAGGGCTAGTCACAGTCAGCCAGAGAGATCTGAAGCAAGGCTTGGGCTGGAACATCATTGGGTTCATTCCATGTGGTTAAAAGGCCCTTGGATCAGGTGTCCTCAGCGGGTGTGAGAAGCGACCTTTTTGGAGGTGGAATGGGCAGCAGATAGTCTATGCTCTGATGGAAATAGGGTGACCAGATGTCCCGATATTTGGACCTTTTTCTTCTATAAGCTCCTATTACCCCCCAACCCCTGTCCTGATTTTTCACACTTGCTGTCTGGTCACCCTAGAAAGATGGACTAGATGAAGGAAACTTAGCAAATACGGCACAAAATGAGCCTGTTCAGTTGTTTACTAAGAACAGTCTTTATAGTCTGTGTGATTATTTGCAGGAGATGCTAATTTCCTTGCTCTGGGCTCCCCAGCGAACACCCAGCAGCAACGCCTCAGCACCTGAATAATCCTCTGTCGGTAGCTCGATTAGAGTGGCAGACTCGAGCCGGGGCGGGTGGGAAATGGAATCCTTTTGCCGGGTGATTTTTAATAGCTGGGTCATAGACCCAGAAAGAATGATTCTGGATGAACTGCAGGCTGGCAGCGCGGCTGATGGGAGCGGACGTCCTATATGCAGGGAGATTGGTTCTTTCAGCCTCCACAGCAGGACGAAAATAGCCCATGATGCATGATTTCAGTCACGTGTGTAAGCTGCTTTAGTGGGTTTGCTGCTGTGTAACGGAGAAGAATCTGCCCCCTCACCAGCAGGTCTAGCAATGGTCATGTCAGGTTTCAGAGTAGCAGCCGGGTTAGTCTGTATCCGCAAAAAGAACAGGAGTACTTGTGGCACCTGAGAGACTAACACATTTATTTGAGCATAAGTTTTCGTGGGCTACAGCCCACTTCTTCGGATGCATAGAATGGAACACGCAGAAAGAAGATATTTATACATACAGAGAACATGAAAAGGTGGGAGTAGCCATACCAACTGTAAGAGGCCAATCGAGATGAGCTATCCTCAGCAGGAGAGAGAAAAAAACCTTTGAAGTGATAATCGAGACGACCCATAGAAGGTGTGAGGATATTTTAACATGGGGAAATAGCTTCAATTCGTGTAATGACCCGACCGTTCCCAGTCTCTGTTCAAACCTAAGTTAACTGTATCTAATTTGCATATTAATTCGAGTTCAGCAGTCTCTCTTTGGAGTCTGTTTTTGAAGTTTTTTTGTTGCAAAATTGCCACCTTCAAGTCTGTCACTGTGTGGTTAGAGAGGCTGAAGTGTTCTCCCACTGGTTTTTGAATGTTATGATTCCTGATGTCAGATTTGTGTCCATTTAGTCTTTTGCGTCGATCCTGTCCGGGTTGGCCCATGTATGTGGCAGAGGGGTATTGCTGGCATCAGTCATGTCAGAAATGCAGATGTGGAACAGCTCAGCTATGGTCTTGTTCCAGGGGGGCAGTGAATGGAGTGGATGCCGTACACGCTGCAGAACACAAGAGGGACGTTAGCCGGGACGAGAGGAGGAGGAGGCATGAAGGTGACGGCGCAAGCCGTTGCGTTATGTGTGTTTACTTGGGCAAGGAACCTGCTTTAACTCCATTCACGGTTTGCCCGGCGTGCTTCAGCTCAAATGCAACAGGCCGGTGGAACCCGGGCTGTGGAACCGAAGACGCACTGCTCAGAACTCACAGCATAGGAGCTGGAAAGGCAGAAGCGGCTTTTAAGCCACCTTCGCATCTTGTGCTACTGCAGGGGCTAGAGCATCCCCCAGCATCATTTGGACAGCCTTGGGGGACGGTCTTCGTTACAGTAGCCTGTCCCTGGCCGCAGTGCTGCTCGGTCTCCGCAGCGTTGTATGCTGGGGCCCGACCCCAATATGTCCTCTTAGCTTCGTCCCAGTATGTCCACTACACCAGGGTTTGTGAGGTGTTGCTCGGAAGACAGCCTGATCTTACAGCTGTCTTCCTCAGTTCCTGCACCAGGGGATTTTCTCCCAGCCAGTACTGGGCCTTTTAAAGTCCCTTTAAGCTTCTCTGGCCCTTTTGCCCAGTATCAAGGAGCCTGAGTGGGGTTGAGGACCTTGACCAAGGGGTTTATTAAAGAAACCAGTGACAACTACAGACAAACAAAGGGGCTTCTACACAGCTTGAGTTCTAGCTTTGTTTCTGTTGTTTACCAGGCCTCACCCACGCCCTGGAACTCTATACAAGTGGTTTTCAAGCTTTTCCATATCAAACCCCACTTTTCCATACCACAACCCCCACCTCCACCCAGGAAATCTTCCTTTTATCTAGCCAGGATCTCCATTCATTTATCAAAATAGGAATGATGGGGGGGTCATGACCCCATGACACTTGTTTGTGACCACCAGGTGGATAAGCCCTGCTTTATACAGCACACACAGACATCTAGTCAGGGTTGCGGGAACAATTTTTATAGTGGGGGCGCTGATGCTGGAAACCATGTATTGGGTGCATCCAGGAGCAACAGGGAGGGGGAAGGGCCACTGGTTTGCCTCATTCCCTTCCCCCCCACCCTCCAGTCACAACCCAGAAGGCTGTAGCCGTGTTTGAGAAATGCTGGTCTACTGGCTGAATTCTGCACTTCAAGTAAAGAGATCTTACTGTTCCCAACAGAGGCAAATTTGATCAGAGGTGAGGTAGTCCTGCCAGCTCTTCCCACAACATACCAGAAAGTGGTCATCTTTCCAAATCATGAAAGGGGATAATTCCTCTGAACCATGCACCAGAAATGCCCCTCACCTCATGCTGTGGCATTGGTTTATTACCAAGCTAGAGGAAATGGTGCTATATATCTTCAAGCTAGCGGTGTTGTTTCAACCCAGGGTACATTTTTAAGGGGAGGGTTCGCACTAAACACATCTGCTCATTCTGTGACAGGCTGTATCCTGCATATATCCTCGAGACATTTTGTTTTCATGGGACTGACAACAGATGGGGGACGACGTTTGGTTTAGAAGCACTCAGACCGGTCTGTTAAGTTCACGTAGTGTGCAAACTGCCCCGGGGAAAGTAAAATCCACACAACAGAACCATCACAATCACGTTCAGCACAAAAACAGAAGCGTAAAATGCATGTGTGTGTAGGAACCCACAGCAATGATATTAAAGAGACATACAGAGGGTCAGCACCTCAGCTACAGAGGAAGGATGGTCTAGTGGTTAGGTCAGTAGCCTGACTTAAGAGATGCTGGTTCAGTTCCCTGCTGGCCCTGCCGTAGATTCCCTGTGTGATCTTGGGCAAGTCTCATAGCCTATGTCTAGACTTGGATTCCCAGCTCGCCTAGACGTGTGTACTAAAAACAGTAACGTAGCTGTGTGTTTGTACAGCACCTTGCGCAATGGGTCATGACTGGTGCTACTGCAATACAAATAATAAATAAACAGCACTAAGTGATTGTCCATGGCGACACACTGAGTCACTGGCGGAGATGGGAATAGAACCCAGGTGTCCTGACTCCACATCCCTTTCTCCAAGTGCTTTTCATCAAAGGTAATCACAGAATGCCAAGCGGCATCTGTTGAGTATGCTGCCCCATAACCACTAGCTTATGCCGCTTCTTAGAGACTAGAGCCGGAGAAGGGGGAGGGGCAGATGTGTCAGCCCAGTGTTGAGGGGGTCTGGATGCTGGGGGGACAGTCACAGGGGGCTGGGTGATGGTGGGGGACATTTCCTGGTGGGGGGGCAGTCTGGGGAGAGGCTGGGGGGCAGTCCCTGGGTGCATGGGGGACAGTCCCTGGGTGCATGGGGGACAGTCCCTGGCTGGGTGACTGCTAGGGCTCCCCATCTTTGCAGGCAGGCCCCGCAGCTGTGCTCTCCGGGCGCTCAGCCCAGCCCAGCCCGGCAGTGAGGTGACAATACACCATGCCAGGCCATCCTTACTGTAAACTATTGAATTTGAACAATGAAGGTTTGGACTTGTTTGCTAATTGAAAATGCTCTTGGCAGACGTTTGCCAGGCTTGAAATGAAAGGTGCTTTATTGACTTGCACCGCATTGCTCTCATAGAACAAATACTAAACCTTCTGTTTCCGTCGCCGTCCAGGTAGTAGAGAGAGATATTGTGCGGATGCGGCTGGAACGTAATGCAGAGAGAGCTGCATATGAGGCCCACCATGGTAAGCAGGTTGAGAAATGTTGATGGAAAGCATCGCTCTGCTGGAAAGGTGCCAATGACTGCCTGCGGGGGGGGGGGGGCCCTTTCATCCGGAGAGGGATGGTTAAAGCCAATGGGTGCCAACCGCTCTCTGGCAGACTCAACAAGGATCAGTCAACCCCCTTTTTGTACTAAGGGCTGCAGCTAAAGGAAGCTAACACCCAAGGCACTGCACCACCTAGCCAGGCCGGAGCTAACCCAGGCATTGGGCATCTGCCACTCATGCAATTGCAGGGGGCCCCGAGGCAGTGAGGGCGCCCCGAGGCAGCGAGGGGGCCCCCTTGGCACGGTGACTCAGTTACCAGTGAAACGCCAATCCCGCCCAGCGTCATGGAAGGCAACACTGCTAGGGGCCCCGGAAGTGAGCTTTGCAGGGGGGCATCCAGGGACAAATGCTGCCAATGGTCAGAGACATTTTTCTGGCTAACCACTTGGGCCGGAAATGGCCGATGGCGTTAAAGAGCTGTTCTCTTGAGACTTTTTGTCCACTCTTGCAGACCCAAAAGGCAGAGGCCGTCTGTTTTCAGATCCTGCTTTCCCCTCTGTACCTTTTTGAAGTTTGCCCATCACTAGTAACCTCTGAGCAGGGTATTCTGGCTGGGACCATAAGCCAAATTGCCAAGATATTGCAATAAAGGCTCCATTCTGTATAGAATGATAGACATGTAGGGCTGGAGAGGACCTTGAGACGTCCTCATGTCCAGCCCCCTGTGCTGAGGTAGGACCAAGGAAACCTAGAACATCCCTGACCGGTGCTTGTCCAACCTGCTCTTAAAAACCTCCCATAATGGGGATTCCACAACCTCCCTTGGAAGCCTGTTCCAGAGCTTAACTATCCTTAGAAAGATTTTCCCAATATCTAACCCAAATCTCCCTCGCTGCAGATTAAGCCCATTACATCTCATCCTCCTTCCAGTGGACGAGGGGAACAACTGGTCAGTGTCCATTTATTTAGATTTGGGAAGAGGGGGTTATTCTTGTAAAAAGGACTGGATGGCTGAGGGATTTGGTTGTCGTGCAACTGGGTCCAGGGCAGACAGGCCCTTGGGGATCAGGACCTAGGTTCAAATCAGGCTGACAGTGATTGAGATCTGTTGACAGCCCTAAAATGACCTCCATGTAACAAGTGGGTGTCAGATGACCATGTCACAAACCCTGCCATTAGAATGGCAGTACCTCTCCTTGACTGCTGCTAGCTGTCTCAGCATACGGGCAAAAGCCTGAATAGACCTGGAGGCTGTCTCCCCAAAGGGGGATGCTTTGGCCTATTGCTTGTGCTGTACTATTCTGTGGATAAACAGATCACTTCCGTCCGGTCACCCCTCGATCCTCTTTCCCCAGCGTTAAATACATTTCTATCAAGAGAACGTCTCTCCATTGATTTTTTAATGAACCAGCCAATCAGGATTCAAGGCACAGCCTCCTGAACTTCACCATTTCAGCTCCAGGAGCTGCAGATGGCAGAGAAGCTCTTGCTCCGTATTCCACGGCCTCTCAGAGACAAGTGCTGTCGGGGCTCCTTTTGCCGGGCCGGTGTTTGCACGATCAATTCTGCTGATGACTCCTTTCATGGAGACACAAAACCAGGTTTTAAATCAACGACTTGACTTTTGCCGTGACCTTGGGGGAGCAGTGGCGGTGGGGAGGGGCGGATAAAATACCTTTTTTTCCCTCACACCCTGTGAATGATGCTCAAATTTCAGGGATGATTGTATTCTGGAAATGAATTTTCTATTTCATTACTCTACCAAACGCCTCCAAGAAGTTATCTCATGAGTAGCAAATTAATATTTTCCTCTCCATTCTTGGCTGGCAGCAAACTATTATCAGACGATATGTGGGAACACCCCTTACTAACTTTGAATAGTTTTTAATGCCCGGGTTTTGATGCACCTTGGCTTCTGTCGGCATGCATAATTCCAGACGTTATGGCCACTTATACTGTAAAGCAAATTGCAGGGGGCTATGATGCTATCCTTCCTAGACCTCTGAGAGACAGTCCCCTGCCCCAAAGAGCTTACAGTCCAAACAGATGGGACGAAGAGTGAGAGAAAGGAAGCACTGTGTCTTTAAGAAAGCAAGAGCAGACAAAGCTCTGCTTAAAGTGTGGTTATATTAGCAGCGGAATGACTTGAAAGAGATGGGCCTGAGCTGGAAAATTTGGTTTCTGAGCCAAACTCAGAACAGTTGGGAGCGCTGCCTTCTGGGGTTTTCTGTTTTGGTGGAACCAATTCTGTGTCTCATTGATCCAGGATCAAAGGAGCAATCCTGGTATTCCAAGACGGACTTCGGTGGGCGTGCTGCATGTGCAAGGACTGCGGGATCAGGCACCAAAATGCACCTGGGACCCTAACAGTCCGTACTGGCAGAGAGCCCACTACACTATAACCCATATCAAACCTGAGACACTCAGTGAAGCCCAACTCATTATTGTCGTCATCATCATCATCATCTGTATCTGAAATGCGTTTTGGGACCTATCCTATGTGAACTGGTGACACACTGGTAATTGCTGTTGTTACGTGGGGTGTGTACAGGTGAGATAGGAACAATCAGAAAGATGTGTTGGAAATATGGCCATCAAGGGCACCCTGCCCTAGACAAAGGGATGTGGTTCTTCCGGCTTGAATGTGTCTCCCCTGTAAATTGAGCACGGAGAGCCAATGGAAGCCCATTTTCACAGCCCGTAAAGAAAACCCTCCAACTAGCCACTGGGGGCGACAGCCACGTAACGATCACGACAGGGGGAGGAGACTGAAAAAGTGAACGGGGTAGCTTCCTGGTGGACACAGCAAGCTGAGCCCCCAGGAGGGCGGCCTGACGTTGGAAACAGAGAGACACGTTGAGGCTACAAGCGGAGAGAGCAAGGCCATTTTGGCATCCTTTGCCCGAGGAGACAAAGAAACGCAGCACGTTGAGCTGTGTGTTAGATCCGGGCCAAAGACTGGCCAGCCATGCTAGAAGAATGACCAGCTGGGTTCCTTCTGCCTCCTGCCCTGTCCCCAGGAACAGAAGTTCTGCAGTCGGAACCTGATGGCTGATTATGCTGCTGGCACGCAGAGCGGAGTAGAATTCAATCCACTGTCCCTCTAGCTGAATTGGCTCCTGCACAGATCATGGGAACAAAAGCTTCTTTGTGTCCATACTGTGAGGAGGGGGCATCTCAAAGGCATGTGGAGCAGATACAGGCCTTTCCATTGACTTCACTCGCCTTTGGGCCAAGGCCATCATGAGAAAGCAGGGGGCAGTTTTCTTATAGTCACATATTGGCTCAGAAGTGTGCTGTAAGCTATTCCCCCTTGAAGGATCGGGCAACTGAAGCCCGGCCAGTCGGGCGTTGGACTTGGGGAAGAGAGAAGATGACCGATGTGCTCTTTCATTTGATATGAGGGACTCTGTGTAGAAGCTTGCTTGGTAAGGACGGGCCAGACCTTGAGAGGAAAAACATAAATTTGGCAAAATTGGAAAAGTCTCATCAGAAAACTAGTCCTAGGTCTGGTAGCCATAGGGATGGACCTGGGATGATTTTGAGTCTGTGACAAAACCAAAAACCTGAAGACTCTAATGTGGTTTTGAGTTTTGGAATGACAGTTTCAGCTGGCTACAGCTCGGGCATCTCAGCCGAAGGGGGAGAAACCCCCCACTTCCTAAGAAATACAGATAAATGTTAAGGCCAGAAGGGACCATTGTGATCATCTAGTCTGACTTCCTGTATAGCACAGGCCATAGGACTGCCCTGAACTACCTCCTGTTAGAACTACAGCAGATCTTTGAGAAAACCATCCAATCTTGATTTAAATATGTCCCATGATGGCGAATCCACCATGACTCTTGGTCAATTGGTCAATGATTAATTACCCTCACTGGTAAAAAAAAAAAAAAAAAAAAGTGCCTTATTTCTAGCTTGAATGTGTCTAGCTTCATCTTCCAGCCATTGGCTCTGGTTAGACCTTCATCTGCAAGACTGAAGAGCCCTTTATCAATGAATTCCCATTCCCCGTGTAGGTACCTGCAGACTGTGATCAACTCACCCCTTAGCCTTCTTTTTGTTAAGCTAAACAGATCAACCTCAGGAGCTCACTCAGTACAAGGCAGGTTTTCAGATCATTTAATCATTCTCATGACTCCTCTCCAGTTTATCAACATCCTTCTTGAATCGTGGACAGCAGAACTGGAAGGTAGGTAGACAAAGCTGGAATAATGAGACTGAGATGAGAGAGTCAGGAAGTTCTAAGCAGTAATATTCACCCCAGTCTAGTCTTGAACCCTTCCCTGAGCTCAGCCATTGACTCCCTGTGTGGCCTGGGGTATATTACCTAACCCCTCCGCTTCAGTTTCCCTTGCTGCGTAGTGGGGAATAGCCAGGAGCAGGCCTAGCCATTTAGCTGGGCAGGCCGGGAAATGTTTTCATCCCCCCCCACTGCTCTTTTGAGCAGCCTAGAGGAAAAAATACCCCCCAGAGTTCACAGCCAGCCAATCAGTGGAGCAAAAACGTCCGGCCTAGCTGAGCAGAGCAGAAAACCAAAAGCCCCCAAGCAGCACAGCACTATGGCACTGCCTGGAAGTTGGCCACTTTATTCACCTGCCCTAGAAGCAGCCCTGGGCACCTGGGGATAGTCGCACTTACCAGCCTCACAAAGGGGTTGTGACGCTCCATCCGTTGGTCTACCCTGTGCTCTGCGTACGTGCAGTAGACGTGCTGAAAACCCTCCCTATTATTACGGGGGCTCCTGGAAGCCCTCCTCTGGTCTCGGAACTTCTGGCCCATAGAAAACAAACTGCCCCGTGGCTTCTTTTTGCTGCACCGCTAGCTAATTTTCCTATTAAAATGACAATCGGAGGACGGTGGGGACACACGCCCACTCGCCCTGCGGCCACTCAGCCAGCAGCACTGAAAAATATTCCTAAGTAAAACAGCATCGTGTTTCTTCCTGGCCCGTCTCCTTGAGCGATCGGGCCCTCGGAAACAAGCCTTCCTGGGGGAGGATCTGAACACACTGCTCCTCTATGCCCCCCCGAGGCTCATTCCTCTGGTGGACAAGTCCTACCTCCTTTGGGACGCTAACCCTGAGCAATCGTTGCTCCAACCAGCAACAGTTCTCGGACACATCAGACACTGGATGAGATATGAGCAGTCCCTGGTTGTAAATAGCACTGCGTAAAATGCCCCCACTGGCCCCTGCAATAAAAGTGCTTTGTGATGAGCTAGATAGAGGCCTTCTCAAATGAGGGTCTTTCCAGTGGGCTTTGGAAGAGGCCGATTGGATGAGAGAGCTAGAGAGAGAGGGATGCTTCGGTCAGGGCCTTTGAAGCAATCTGAAAGAGTCCAGTGGGCTTTGGATCAAGCCCCATGTAATCTAATCTAATCCACGTCCCATTGAAATAGCTGGACAGACTCTCATTTGACTCCCATGGCCCTTAGACAGGACACTTGTCATGCCCCCTCCGGGCAGGTCTACACAGCATCTGAGAGGTGTGATTCGCAACTCGGGTACATGTACACACGCTAGCTCTGTGCAGAGTCAGGGCCGGATTTAGGGGCAGGTGACCCAGGTGACTACCTGGGGTGCTGTAAAGTATTCAATAGTTTAACAAATGGGGGGAGTGGGGGTGCCAAAGACTGTCCTTGACTGGGGTGCCATTTGGTCTAGGGTTGGCCCTGTGCGGAGTATAATCTTACTCACTCCTGGGTACTTTACTTACTCGGGTTGCTAGCCCCTTCTATCACCCGGGCTGCCGCAGAACTATTGTGTGTACATCTACCCGCCCTGGGAATCACATCTCTGCTCTGCCATGAAGACGTATCCTTAGGCAGTAGATTCTACACCCCGTATTAAACTTTCGGTGCATGTAGTTCTTTCAGTCTGTCCCCAGAAGTCAATCCCTTTCTGGACTGCACTCCCCCTCTACTATGTGGGGATGGTTCCATTTCCCTTTCCTGAATCTCTGTCTTTATATTATTTGGTTTGTGGGAATATTTGATTTAAGAAGGAAAAGAGAGAGACAGCAGTGAGTTCATTGCTATAACTACAGCACCTTGCGCGGGGGCCATTGCTAACCCATGCCAGCGTTTCGGTTGGTTTGAGAGAGTTGATTTCAGGTTTTCTTCCCCCAGCTCACTCCTGGGATCTGAGCTGTGGCTTGGCGATATTATCAGACATTGATTGGCAGATGATTTCGAATGGATTATTTGCACTGTTTGCATCGGAAGGTCTTTCCTGGCTCGAAGGCACAGCCTGACTGCAGAGATGCAGATGCATTGAGCAGTGGAAGATGACAAGCGGCGAGTTCCTAGTTATCGACTCCAGGCTATTGTGCATGTTTAATATTGTGAAATATGAAGGCCCTGATCCAATGCACAGCATTTAAGTTAAGAGTTATGTTTTGGATTGGGGCCTCACTCAGATGGGTGAGATCTATTAATCTGTGAGATAATCTCCGGGGAAGTGAGAGGATATACATCACATGGAACTCATAAACCTTCACTGGAGCAAGCTCTGGAAAATATAGTGTAGGGAATAATCCTACACTCAACAGTGATTGGACCTGCTAACCTAACAGACTTTTCCCCACCTCTAATGTCTAATACATCTCATACTGATGGAGCATAGGGAGGTTGAGATTTGCTTGCATATATGCTGGGAAATGAACCATTAAGGCTCTTATAAGAAATTTGTTTTTGTAGGTCATGGCAAAACAGCAACTTTAAAAAAAAAAAAAAACTATGGGTCAAAATTTTGTCCTGACTGGGACCCCATAGTTGGCAATGATGGACTAGACGGAAAAGAAATTGCTTTTTAGAATCCAGGGAACAATAGTCACCCCAAACTAACAATTTTTAGGTAAATTAAATTATTATTCATTTGTATTAATACATTTTCAAGGGCAGAAGGGACCTTTGCGATTATCTGGTCTGGCCTACTGAGTAGAGCTGGGTGAATATCTGATTTTTCGGTTCAGTGGTAGTTCAAAAAATTGGGGAAAAACCCACTGTTTTGGATTTTTTAAATAATTTTTGGCATGTTGGAAAGTCTCAAAATCTATCCTTTTGGGTTGAACGAAACATTTCATTTGACCTGAAACGAAACGTTTCATTTAGATTTTGACATTTAAAAAAAAAGAATATTGGAGGAAATTCTGAAGCAGTCATTTCAAAGAAATGTTTCACTGGGCAGCGCAGACACTGCATGACCTTAACAATTCTCCAGCATCTGTCTCACAACGCCTGACAGGGACGGCTCTGGTCACAATTGTGAACTCCACTGCCCAGGGGTCACAGAAACTGGAAGCCAAACCCTCCACCGCTTTAAAACCCCTGTATATTTTTGAAATGCTTTTTCTTGACTGCTCAATTTGGCAAGCACACCCAGCACTCTCCCTTGTCATGTGCAACCACCCAGCTACGTGCACTAGACCAGGGGTGCTGGAACGGGGGGTCAGGAGGCCATGGCCCTCCCACTTTTTACTGACCGTAAGGGCAAGTGATAGGGGGAGGAGGTGGAGAGGAGCAAGTGGGGGACAGGGCCTCGGGGGAAGAGGCGGTGTGGGGGCGGGGCCTGGGGGAAGAGGCGATGTGGGGGCGGGGCCTCGGGGAAGGAGCAGCACGGAGGCGGGGCCTCAGGGAAAAGGGGCGGCACTAGGGCTGGGTCTCAGGGGGGAAGGGATGGCACAAGGGGGCAGGACCACGGTTCAGGAGCAGGTGACCCTCCCACTTTTAGGGACCTTCCATCGACCCTGCTCTAGACATGTTCCTGTCTGGAGTAGACAGGAGATATTGGCTCTACTGGGCTCGTGCAGGTAGATGTATGGACCAGTCATAGAAATGTGGACACCTAGGAAAAGATTGTCCTGGAGATGCAGGTGAAGGGGTACGACAGAGATCAGCAGCAGGGTGGCATGAAAGCCAACATGTCCGCGCACTGGAGGGCCAGGGTGAGCTCGGCATACAGATCCAGGAACGTGGCCTTTCACATCTGAAAATTCTGCCGCCGCTGCTCATCGTTGCAAACCTGCATTACAATGCGATCCCACCAGCCAGTGCTCCTTTCTCAGGAATGCAACCCACAACCTTGAATTGTTTTTCCCTGGGTCCCTTTGCAATCTGTGCAATCCTGGCCCCCGTTGCTGAGGTCCTCCCTGCGGCTCTGCAGATCATAGAAGATCAGGGTTGGAATGGACCTCAGGACCAATCCCCAACTCAATCATCCCAGCCAGGGCTTTGTCAAGCTGGACCTTAAAAACCTCTAAGGATGGAGATTCCTCCACCTCCCTAGGTAACACATTCCAGTGCTTCAGCACCCTCCTAGTGAAATAGTGTTTCCTAATATCCAACCTAGACCTCCCCCACTGCAACTTGAGACCATTGCTCCTTGTTCTGTCATCTGCCACCATTGAGAACAGCCGAGCTCCATCCTCTTTGGAACACCCCTTCCAGTAGTTGCTTTGGTCCTGTTTTGAGTAGGGGGTTGGACTAGATGACCTCCTGAGGTCCCTTCCAACCCTGATATTCTATGATTCTATGATAGTTGAAGGCTGCTATCAAATCCCCCCTCACTCTTCGGCAGACTAAATAACCCCAGTTCCCTCAGCCTCTCTCACATTGGAGGATTGTTTGTCCAGCATTAGCAATGTTCATGACAACAGCGCAGTGCGGGCTCCATGCTTCTGTCAGAGACGCCAGACAGCGACAAGTACCACAGGGGGTCGTGGGATTTTTTTAAAAAGGCACGAAAATGGTGGGATAGGGACGGCGTTACGAGATGGAGAATATTACAGCGCCAGCTTGCCTCCTAATCAGATCAGCTCAGCAACAACTATACATAGTGCTTTTCATTATTCTCATTGTCTAGCTGATTATGTGTGTTGCCACATGGGCTGATTGCTGAGAGCGTCAGTAATGTAATCTTGCCGCTGTAGTAGTTCTCCCTGCAAATATACTCGACATTTTGCTGATGAGCAGTTCTTACCCGATTAAGATTTGGGTAGGTTTTATTTTTGGAAGTTGTTGTGTGTTTTGTTTTTTTTTTAATTTTGTATTTCATGCAAAGTTTCTTTCTTTTCTTTCTATTGCTGTCTGATTCAGGGCCGATCTCTCCGCAGCCTCGCGCTGAAATCTCTCTCCATCTGGGGCTTGTTGTCATGGCAAAGTCATTTTTATATTTGTAAGTCTTTATAGGTCATGAGCAATTTAGCACTTAATCAATTTCAGAAAAATAAGCGGAGGACTTGAGAGAGCTGCCGGGCTTCTAGCAGAGAGGAGCGGGCTCCGCGGCTTACCAAGCTGAAAGGACGGGTGGAAGATGATGATAATTGTTCATGTATCCATTTGTCTGAGGAAAGGGTTGTACACAAGCCTCGGTTCCGACAATTCTAACCCTGGGGCCGCTCAGGGCCAGCGTACAGCAAACCCCTAGGGTGCCAGGTGCACCAGGACTCAGAGGCAAGCACTGTAGGTGCTTCAGCCCTGGTGGGTCCCAATAACAACTCAAGGTATGTCTACACTGCATACGAAGCCCTGGCTCTGACGCAGGTTTGAGCCCACCCCTCCCTTCCGTCCACAGACAAATCAGTCTGACTTGGGTCAGCAAGCGCCAGGAGCCGGGTCCTAGGGCCCTGCTGGGGAGGGGAAGGGTAAGAGCCTAAGTCCTACTGTCCCTCAGGTCCAAGCCCTATCATTTGCAGTGTGGATGTAGCTCAAGCCGCAGACCCAAGTCAGAAGGTCTGTGTAGTGCAGTGTGGACGGGTTAGCCCGGCTGGGAGACCCGGATCCAGTAATTGTAAATCCAGATTTACAATGCAGTGTGGATGCTCAAGCACAGGCTTGGAAACACTGTCCCAGCAACCCGAGTTTACAGTGCTGTGTAGACATCCCCCAAGACCTGTGGCTAAGGGAAAGGATTTTTACCAGGGCTGGCAGGAGGGGGAAAGATTGCAAATACCCTAGTACAGAGGCTTAAACAGTTACAATTCGAAGTGGACGATAGCAGTAAAAGTTTGGGTCCCTGGGGCATTGCAATCAAGAGTTTGGGCTCTTCAGGCCTAGTGCCTGGGGTAACCTCTCCAGTCCAAGGTAAACGGGCGCCTGCAGGCTCAGTTAATGTCTCTCACTGAGGCCCCTCTATGCTGGCTCCCTGCCCAGCCACAACTGCTCTCCAACCAACCCCACACAGACCTGCACCCAGCTGTGACGTCCGGCCATCACTCTCTTCCGCACGTGGCTCTGCACCCAGTTCCTGCCTCCTGCTTCCCTCCAGGTCCCAGCCTTCCACGCGGCTGCTGCTTCAGCCTCCCTCCGCTCCTGGCCAGCCATACAGCTGCCATTCCCCCAAAACAGAAGCCAGCCACTTGCTGGTTCAGGACCTTTCCCCTTTACTTCCCCTTTAGGAGGCAGGGGATGTGCAATGGGGAGAGAGTTGATGCGGATTAGCAAATCCACCACGCAACCCACCTGCGAAGAATCAGACAAGTCAGGGCTGGAAGAGACCCATTAGCTCTACCTTTTCCAGACCAGGAACCCTCCTTCCATCTAGCCAGGACATCCCTTCTAGCAATGTGAAGAGGGCAGTGTGGTTACAAGCCCTTGATATCCTTTGGGAGCTCCCTGCCTGCCTGACGCCGTCCGCGGGTGGGCAGTTTCATCAGCCCAGATATGGAAACAAAGGTCCAAGGGTCTGGTCCTGTATCCACCACAAAACAGATCAGCTGAAAGATCCTGGACAATAATTCCCAGGGGCTGTCACTGCATCAGGCAGGATGGGCATGGACAGACCCCCTCCCCTTCCCCTTCCTTCTAGACTCTGCCCTGAGCAGCCAGGTCTCCAGCCAGGCGCTGTTAACCCTTCACAGGGGGCAGCACCTTTACCCTGTCCAGCCTGCTGCAGGATGCCAGTTGATGCAGTCTCGCTTTACCGAGTGATTAGGCTGCCATCCCTTCGGTTGGGGATGTTAGCCCACAACCAAGGGCACCTTTTGCCCGGAAGCTGTCCCGAGAGTCATCTTAAATTGTCCCATTTCCTATTTTCACCCCATGACACCCCTATTCGCAGGCTGTTATTGTGACATGCCTCGTGTGACTTTTCCTATTGGTGTATCCTTTAAGAAAGGGGGTTTGCTCTGCTCCCGTTGAAATCAGTAACACCACCGGCTGCTTTGGAAAATCCTACCCTAAGTGTCTAAAGCCCAGATCCCCACAGGGACTTAATGCCTAACTTCTATTGATTCCCAAGGGAATTAGGCACCTAAATACCTCTGAGGACCTGGGCCTAAGACCAGTTCAGCCCAACAGCCAATTGGCTCTCAGCGCTGCTGCAAAAGAAACACACACACACAGCTGGTTGTCGCTCCGCCAGGCTATACATATTAAGCTTTCGCTTTGTTTTCAGAGATCGATGCCTCCAGAACCCTCCTCAGAGCAGCTGGTCCTCTCTGAACTCTTCCACTGGGAGGAAAGAGGGTCTTGCGCTTAAGGGGCTGAGCTGAGACTGAGGAGATGAGAATTCTGTTCCGGCCTCTGGCACAGACAGCCTGTGGGACCTCAGCCAAGTCACTTAGTCTCTGTGCCGCAGATCCCCATCTGCAGAATGGGGATAATGTTTGCCCTGTCTGGGGTGGGGACTGTCTCTTTTCTTCTCGTTAGTAATCAGAGTTGTTGCCTTTAGCTCCAAAATGCTGTCTCTGGGAGAAACCTAGGTTGGGAGAGACAGACTGTGTTTGATGAAGTGGGCATTCACCCACGAAAGCTTATGCTCCAATACTTCTGTTAGTCTTAAAGGTGCCACAGGACCCTCTGTTGCTTTTTACAGACTGTGTTGACCATCCTGGCCTAATGGTTAGAGCAGTGGCCTACAAGACAGGAAAGGTTGCATGCCTGGCTCAACCATTGGCTTGATTTCCTGTGTGACCCAGGACAGTGACTCCACCTAGGGATTCCTGCATCCAACAACATGTGGGGCCAACTAGAGACAACAAGCATCTTCGGCCTAGCCCACCTTAACTGATTACCCTCGTTATAGTTAGTATGGCAACACCCATTTTTTCATGTCCTCTGTGTATATATATCTTCCTACTGTATTTTCCACTCCATGCATCCGATAAAGTGGGTTTTAGCCCACAAAAGCTTATGCTCAAATACTTTTGTTAGTCTCTAAGGTGCCACAAGTACTCCTCGTTCTTCTAGCTATTTCAGTTATTTATTTTGTGAATGAACTGCTCCATCATGTGGCGGACCTGCAACATATGGGTGGAGCTAGAATGAACTGAACTGCTCATAATTGGCAGTGGATATTTTTTTGTACATATTCCCATTCCAAACTGTGTGAGACCCTTTGACTGAAGAGGTACTAGATAAATGGGAGCTCCTGCCGGTACATGGGAAATGAGCTGTCTAGCTGGTTGTGGTTATGACAGAGAGCACATAAGGAATGCTTGTGCTGAGACCTACAATCTATTTGGGTTTCTTAGCTGAATTATGCTCGGTTGAGCCACGTGGAAGTATTTTTTGGATCAAAATGTTTTCTTGTGCCTGAGAGTTGTGTTTTCTGCTTGGGTTAGAAACATTAGCTAGCATGTCCTAAGTGACGTAACAGAAAGGCATAACTGGAAGCAATGGCTGGAAGTTAAAGCCAGACAAATTCAGAGTAGAATTAGGCCCAGATTAGAATTAGGGTCATTAACCATTGGAACAAACGACCAAGGGAAGCAATAACTTCTCCATAGCTTGATGTCTTCAAATCCAGACTGGATGCCTTTCTGGAAGAGATGCTCTAGACAAAACCAATTGATTGGGCTTGATTCAGGTGTAACTGACTGAAATTCTTTGCCCTGTGTCATGCAGAGGTCAGACTAGACGATATAATGAACTTTCTGGCCTTAAACACTATCAGTGTATGTAATAACTGCTGACACCACTGTCAGTTCTGCTTATACAGTATATCTGGCATTGCACATATCCACCCTCATTTCTTTCTTACAATCTAAGGATCAGCACTGTAGCTTGTAAGCTCTTTGGGGAAGAGAGCTTCGCTGCTTAATATATTGTCGTACATGTGCTTGTTTGGTTGTTCCTTTGCCCTCTCCCCCCACCCCGTGTTCATTTGTTGTCTCTCGTCTTCTGCTAAGACTGTTAGCTCTTTGGAGTAGGTGCTGTCTTTTTACTACAACCCTACAGCAGCAGTCACTACAGCTTTCTGGCTCTCATGCACTAGAACAATGACGCAATGTTTGGTTTATAAATGTGACAGGAAAATGCTTCAATCCAAACTAAAAAAAGCCTTTTCCCCTGAGCTTACATTAAAAAAAAAAAGAGACAAGTTCTGATAATTCTTGCATTAATATCAGGTCTTATAAACCCTCATTTTAAAAATAAGAACCCAAGCCTACATGCTCGGACAGTGCCCTTAAATTACAAAGGACCCCTCATTAGGCAAACAGCCTTGAGGACAGAAGACAAAGGGAGAGATCTGTGGAAAGTAGGACAGGAAGCAGAACGTTCTCAAACTTCCTGTCTCTTGTCAGGGCAGCTCCTGCTGCAAAGATGACAGAGTCCTTGTGACACAGTTTCCTTTGTGCTTAGTCCACTCCACACATCTGCTGATAGCATCCCTGGCCAAGGAAACCCTGCTGCCATGCTTAATTAGCTAATCGGCAACTCTCTCCTGTATAATCCACCGGAAATGCAGCCTGGATCTGTATGGATGAAAGCCCCTGCCTTTCAAATCTGTGGGCAAAAGTGTGTCCTTTTTCTTCCACTAGTGGTAATATTTGACACCCACTCGTATCTCTTTCAAAGATCACCGGTGTGCGCTGAAGAACAGCTGCGGAGAAAAAATGATTAGGGGATGAAGAGGGGCTAGGAATTCTTGAGCAACTCTAGGAAGGAACCCCCTGATCTGTTCCAATGGAAGCCACTCAGTGCCCTGAGATGCCCTGAGATTGTAGAGGGAAGTGGGAACTGCTGGACAAGAAGAAGCTGTTGTTGCTGCTTTTAGGGTGTTGTTTCCCAGCTGGGGGTCCCATTGTGAGCGCTGTGAGGAGCTCGCTCCTTGGATGGTGCAAAGTGGGACTAACATAAGCAGCTTCTCCACTGGAAAGCAAAGATTTCTAGTGTTTTTTTTTTAAAAAGGGGGTTAATTTGACAGCTCTTTTAGCACTTGCTATGTGAAACTCAATGTTTCATGAAGGAATTTACCAGTTTGGAGTGTCAAAAATCCCTGATTTCCGCTGCTTTCTAATCTGGAAGCTGATTTTTTTTCAGTCCTACTGTCCATCATCATTATTTATTCCAGCATGTCCGAAAGCTCCCTCCAACTGGGATTGGGACCTCATGCTGCTAGGCGTTTTAAAAACACGTCATGAAAAAGAGTTCCTGAGTCTCACAGCTCGCAATTTTACTGCCCAATTCAGCAAATACTTATGCACAAGCTTAATTTTAAGCCAGAGTGGTCCCATGGACTTCAAGGGGGCTATCAGCTTAAGGAGGGGAGGGATAGCTCAGTGGCTTGAGCATTGGCCTGCTAAATCCAGCATTGTGAGTTCAATCCTTGAGGATGCCATTTAGGGATCTGGGGTAAAGATCTGTCTGCAGATTGGTCCTGCTTTGAACAGGGGGTTGGACTAGATGACCTCCTGAGGTCCCTTCCAACCCTGATATTCTATGATAAGTGTTTGCAGAACCTGGGCCCTAAATTAGCCAAAGGATAGCTTCCTTTTTTTGCTTGTCAATTATACACAAGGTGTTACAATAATATATAATAACCCCATCTTCTTTGTATTGGATGCAGTCATTAGAATGTATTTTCTATGAGACGGGAGATTTCTAGTTTGTGTGATCTCCTGCCCACCCCGCACAGTGCTTTCTCTGAATCCTCTCTTGCCGTATCTCAGAACCTCGCTGCTTTTCATTTTCTCAGAAAATTAAGAGCAAAGACACATTTATTTTTTCCCCGCCTAAGGAGAGAGCAGAGCAATTTACAAGGCTTCCTCAGCGGAGTGTGTTCTTCTGATTGAAATAACGGTGCAGTGGAGTCAATCTATTTCATTTTGAGCTCTAGGCGAGATTTCTTACTGGCGCAGGGGTGGGAATGCTAGGAATCTGGAATTCAGTACCAAGTCAGTCCAAGATGTCATGCTTGTTTCAGTCCTTGGTGACTCTTGTTTTCTTTAACACAGAGAGGGGTTTGTTTTGCCAGGAGCCTACACATTTGGGATCCTGGGGGCGTTTTATGTTTCCAAAATTGCAGCCTGTCAGTCACTGGATTTTGAGAGATCCAGCCATTATGTGCTTGTATTGAATGTGATTATTTGGATTGGCTCCCCCAAGCCCCAGAGTACCTAAGTCTACAGACAGGCAGACATTTGTTTCAGAGATAGGTACAACCTTTCAATAATGCCAATCTGCCCCCACTCTGTCTGTTTTGTCTACTGAGACGATAAGTTCTTGGAGGCAGGGACCATCTACTACTTAGTGTTTGTAGAGCACCTAGCATGATGGGGCTGCATTCTTGGTTGGCCCATAGAGACTACTGTAATAAACATGATGATTATTAAAAACTGGAGATGTACCTCTCTCCTAGAACTGGAAGGGACCTTGAAAGGTCATCAAGTCCAGCCCCCTGCCTTCACTAGCAGGACCAAGTACTGATTTTGCCCCAGATCCCTAAGTGGCCCCCTCAAGGATTGAACTCACAACCCTGGGTTTAGCAGGCCAATGGTCAAACCACTGAACTATTGCTCCCCCCATACGCATACAGAGATGTTGTGTCTGGCTCAGATCTCATGCATGTTCCTCCCTCGCCGGCAGATGCTTTCCCTTTGCTGGTGTGGGCTTCCGCATTCTCCTCATTTAATTGAAAGAGACAGGGGTCAGTTACAGCCGGACCCCAAAATGTGCTGGAGTTTGCCTTTCTGAAAGGAAGGGGATGAGGCATCTGATTAATTTTAAAAAATGACGTAAAGCTTCCCCTGCAGACTGGGGCCCACACACCCAACATCGCTGCGCTCGTGACTCACACAGAATCAGCTTCTTGGCTGCAGTGTTCTCCGAGGTGCTAGTCCCTGCTCAGCCACCGATTCACTCTAGGGCCTTGGTCATGTCACTTAATCACGGTCTGTTTCAGTTTCCCCATGTGTCAAATGGGGATAATCATACAACCCTCCCTTTGTTAAGCACTTTGAGATCTATGGCTTAAAAGCGCCGCAGAAAAGCTAGGTAATACTGGCAGTGCATTAGAGCCATGAAGTGAAACTGACTAGAAACAAAGCATGATGCTAACCTGTCTAGTTTCATTCTCCAACCAGAGTGAAAAGGAAAACAATAATCATGAGTGATGAAAAGTAAATAGGAATTTCAATTTCAGGGCTGGTCTTCACTGGGAATTTACATTGGCATTCTTCCGTATACCTAGGTATTGCCTCTCGGGGAGGTGGATTACCTGTGCCGAGGGGTGAATTCCTCCCATTGGCATAGGTAGTGTCTACACTGAAGAGCTACAGCCGTGCAGCAGCAGTTATGCTGTGGTAGCGGTTTAAGTCTAGACATACCCATAGTGATCAAGGTGGGGTGTCAGGGCCGGCTCTAGGCACCAGCGTTCCAAGCATGTGCTTGGGGCGGCACTTTTCAAGGGGCCGCACTCCGGCTTTTTTTTTTTTTTCCTTGTGTTTTTTTTTGCTTGGGGCGACAAAAAACCTGGAGCCGGCCCTGGGGGGTGTTAGTAACACTGACAAAGAATCTGTTTTAAATAAGTGAGTTGCACATGAACTGTGTCTCTTTAAACGCAGCATAGCGTTTGTCTGCATCAATCTTTTGAACTCAGTCGCTGAACTAGTCAGACACCTGGAAAGAGGAAATGAAGAACATCGGATACATCCAACTCAAACTGCAGGGAAAAATAAGGGAGGCAGAATGTAATTGCCCAAATCGGAATCTGGCCCGGATCAAGGAAGGGTGACCAGACAGCAAATGTGAAAAATCGGGACAGGGGGTGGGGGGTAATAGGAGCCTATATAAGAAAAAGACCCCAAAATCAGGACTGTTCCTATAAAATTGGGATATCTGGTCACCCTCTAGATCAAGGTACTTAAATACTGCAGTGCTCAGAGTGTTTTTCTAGCCCACGTAGGTTCCTTGGCAACAGGACTTTGAGGAGACCACCACTCCATTTCTTGTGATCAGTCACATGGGACTCACAAGTGGTCAACACTTTGGCTTTAAGTCTCATCTGAAAAACGGTGCCTCCAATGTCACATGGCATCGCAATCAGTACTGATTGTGAGCAAAGAGCCTCAGCTATTGAAACACCAGCCCACCTTCCTCTAGGCTTTCTTAGAGATTTCCCATCCAAGTAGTGATCAGGCCAGAACTTGCTTAGCTAGTAAGAAAATCACAACCAGAGGGTGAAGACTCCTCAAAGTCAGAAAGAGCAGCTGAGAAATTCTTTGATCATAAACAGGCTCTGCAGAGTGTCATGTAAATCAGTCAATAACTTCCCTATTCCCCAAAGCTGCCTGAATCTCCGCTTTCCGTGTGCTATGACTCGCTTTTTAATTTGGAGTTTAATAATATGTAGCTGCAGCGCCGGGGAATACTTCCCCAGCTGGTGACACTCCCTCAGAAGGCCCTGCTGTCCCTGAGCTACCCAACATGACAACAGCTGTCGGTTAATTATCTGGTGTGAACAGGGCCAGCCCTAGACCAAATGGCGCCCCCGCCCCTCCATTTGTTAAACTTTTGAATACCTTATTTTTAATTGCATTTGTAGTCCATTTCATGACTTTGATGCACAATTTGCATGCGTGATTTATCCCGGTCATATAAAACAATAAATTTGCATGCTAGCATCTGTAAACCTGTATTTATTCATGCCATATATAGTAAAAAAGTTGTTTCCTCTAAGGTTATAGAAACTTTAAGAATAACTGAAATGTACTAACATAAAACAATTGAACTGACCCCTACATTGGGTGGGCCAGTATTAAATACGGTTAGAGTAGGTGACAGCCTTAGAATGTTAACCCTAGTCCAATGAATCCTGGTCACATGACACCTGAGGCACGTTGCGCATACACTAAGCGCAGACACTCACCTTTGCCCTCGCAAACTGAAGCCCAGCGTCAGAGAGATCCAAAGACTGGCCCATGGCATTTTCAAGTGATAAAATTGCCAGCTATATCAGTCTCTCGTCAGCCATCGTCGATCGAAGATGTGTTTTAATGAGTGTGAGCTTTGAAAAGCTGTGGTCACTACGTGTGACTGTGACCGGCCACGTGGGCAGAATCCTCAAAGCTATCCACACATTAGGAAAAGTGTCCTTCAGCTCTGCATCGTGAATGGATTGGAGAACTTGGAGTGGAGAGTGCGAAAGGTGATGGATGTTGTCCAATTTGACACAGAGGTCTTTATCATTGACATCTGAACATTCCCCATGTGTCAGCATTTGGTGAAGGTCCGTACAATTGTTCAAGGGTGTTTTCCTGTCCACCAGCAGCTTATTAAGGTCATACAGAAATCCCCAGGTCTTTTAGTGGTGCTTCATCTGTCCAAACCTTTCTTCGATGGACACTTGGGTAGTGTCAACAAGTGAGCAAAAAAAAAAATCTCTCTTGAATTTTTCTTCTGAGCTTCCCATCCCCTCATCTCTTCCCCCATAACCAAACTGTCTCTTCTTCCGATGAATACGAGTTTCCTTGAAGACAGGCTCAGCTCCTAAGTTTTCCAGCATTTCTTTGGCAGCAGTGATGGCATCTTCAAATCTGTTGTCTCTGTAGGCCACAATGAAATCAAGCAGCTTCTCATCAAAATAGTCGTGGTTGTGATGTTCATTGACTGAGATTGTAATGCCTTGCTTACAACATTTGCTAGGAACAGGATATCGTGCCAAATCACAATGGAGACCAGGAATTTGAAGTCAGTGATCTGGTTTGCCAGGCTTTGTGCCTCGGCTTTACTCAACTGCACCAGTTCCATGAGGGCATCATAAACCTCAGTCACTTGGTACCTTACTGGCCTTACACTGTCATTGTGGATCTCCCAGCAAGTGTCACTTAGTGGCTTCAGGGTCAGATTTGTAACATTGGCCGTGAGGCTCTTCCACCTGATAGCTGATGCTGAGAACAGGACGTATGTCCTTTGCAGTACTCTGAAGAGAGATACTGACTCTAAAGAAGATGACGCTGCATCTGACACAATCAGGTTGAGGGAATGGCAGCCACAAGGCACAAATTTATTCAGCGCAAGGATCCTTGCCTGGACGCCACTGTTTCTTCCCTTTATGTTAGCACCATCATTGTAACTTTCTTCGGCAGTCCTGAAGCTTTATTTTATTCTCATTCGAAATGTAACATAAACATTTCTGTTAGGCCTTTTCCAGGAGAGTTGTCCACAGACCGGAAACAGATAAAGTGTTCCTTTACTTGGATACAGCCATCCTCGTCGTCAACAAATCTTCCTGTACATGACAGCTTTTCACTGGGACTAATGTCGGGGGTGCAGTCCATTATTCTGGGCGGTGCGGAGGCAGGGGCTAGGGGAGAAAGGGCAGTGCGAGGGTGGGGTCTCGGGGGAAGGGGCGGGGCCATGGTTTGGGCACTGGTGGCCCCCCCACTTTTAGGCAGCTTTTGCCGCTCCTGCGCACAGCTGATTTGAATAATCTAAACTTCATACATCCTGGTGCAGTGAAATACTGAGACAGACACTAAGGGCAGGTCTACAGTACCCGCCGGATCGGCGGGTAACGGGTAACGATCGATCTATCAGGGGTCAATTTATCACGTCTAGTCTAGACACGATAAATCGATCCCCGAGCGCTCTCCCGTCAACTCCGGTACTCCACCGCTGCGAGAGGCGCAAGGAGAGTCGACGGGGGAGCAGCAGCAGTCGACGCAGCGCCATGAAGACACCGCGGTGAGTAGACCTAAATACGTTGACTTCAGCTATGCTATTCAAGTAGCTGAAGTTGTATATCTTAGGTCAATCCTCCCCCCGCCCCCCCCCGCAGTGTAGACCAGGGCTAAGCTTTCACATAGGCAGCTCCAAAAGGAGCTTTTAATGGGATGGAGCTGTCAGATTCCAGGATCTAGGTTTTTTTTGTTAAAACTAAGGAATAGAGAAATGCCTTTTGTTGTTGTTGGTTTTTTTCACCATCGTAAGTAAAAAGATCCCCCAAGAAACACATCTGAAAAATGAAAGAATCCAGCAGGCGTCTCGCCTGCTGCTGGAGCAAACGCCTTTTGCCACTGAAAAGTGAAAGACAATCTCAGTCAGGCACACCCTGGCTAACAAGAGTAGTGTGAGCTGGTCCCATATGTGCCCGCAAAGGAGAAATCAGAGTGAGTAATCCTGAGCTGGAAAACGGTGTAATTGCTATGCGTGGATCTTCACATGTGTTGAACGTTAAAGTGCTGCTTCGGTTTGAAACCCAGCTGGCGGGATTGCAGTGAAATTACAATCCAGGCCAGAGAATCGATGTAAACCAGAGCAAACAAAGAACACGGCGGTGCCTCAGAAGAAGCCTGAAATGTGGTTTTATTTCGCTGCTTTTTGTCATTTCTTCTTTGCTGTGATGGTGAGATTTCTGAACTTGCAATAACTAATATTATCCAGAGCAGATTGCTGGGTTGTTATGGATGATAACAAATAAAGAGAATGACTTACGAGTGTATTTTCACCTTTCTTCGGTGCCACAAAATGCATACGTGGGTGTATATGCGTGTGCATACACACACTCAATACAGGAATCGCTTCACCCATCCCAGAAATGCAGCTGTCTCTGGGGTGCAGTGCTGTCGTTGTTGAACAGTGCACAGCAACATCCCACCGTGGTGAGGAAATTAAGAAGAATACTGCAGGGGGCATTGAGGAAGCAGAAAGGCATCTCCCCAGCTGTAATTGGGCCAGGACTGTCAACTTGTGAAAATCCCCAGTTTTGCTAATGACCTCAGTGTAGGGCTGACTTCTTATTTGAAAGAGGATGTCACTGGCAGCAGAGGGAAGAGGGCCACCTATTGAAACATCTCTGCCCCCTGGAGGCTAAAAGCAAAAAGCTGCCCATGGAATTGGACACTGAGTGGTTTCTGCGATCCAAGACAGCGGCTGCTCGGGAATGTAATGGATCAAGTAGGGAATGACTTGTCTCTGCCCAGTCGGCTGCTTCTAGCTGCTTTGGGAACATTGCTGTGATTAGAAGCAGCAGGGGGCAAGGACTGAGAGAGCGGAGATGCCTGGGATTTACTTGCCAATGTCTGCAGTGGCCTGTCATGGCTTCCCTGCCAGGATCACGTCCCTGGGGGGCTTTGCTTTGTTATTAGTTTTGTGGGTGATGCAGTATTCATGAAATGGAAGGACTACGAGTGTGGAACGAAGGCCAGGCAGAATGTGGCCAGCTCTGCCCATGCACCTCAATCTTAATCCACAGTCTCCTGCGCTGGGATTCCCACTGCACCAGTGGTCCCCAAACTGTGGGGCGTGCCCCCTTGGGGGAGGGGTGTGGAGGAACATTCAGGGGGGCACAGCAGGGCCTGGGCCAGCCCCACTCTGCCCCCAGCCCTGCCCCCAGCTGCAGCCCCAGCTTCAGCCTCCTTACCCCTATCCCCGCAGAGCTGCAGCCCCATTCCCGGTCCCTGGCTTCCTGGGGGCAGGGGGAAGACAGGGGCAAGGGGGGTGCAAAAGTTTGGAGACCACTGCATGACACACAGCTCTGCTGACACCCCTCAATCTCAGAACAGCCTGTTGATCAATATATACTGGGCTCATCCATCTATCTATCCGTTTATTCACACCCCATATACTAATAAGCATTAAGCACACAATATCAATATAACATTATATTGTGGGTCTGTGTGTATATATATATATTTCTAGCAGTTTCATGGCCTGAATTGGCCTATGTCTTTCTATAATCCTGTTTACTTGTGCCAAGTAGCACAACCAGGGCCGGATTAACCCAAAGGCTAATAAAGCTATGGCTTTAAGCCCTCCTATTTTTAGGCCCTACTATAGGCCCTACATTCCATATTGAAGTAACAGCTGAGCAACGGTCGCGGGGCCATCGGAAATGTTTTGTCTCATTAGCTATTGCGTTGTGCAAATTAATCCATCAAGATTGTGAATTCAATTGATGGTGGTGGTGATTTTGTCTTTGTGGGCTAACTAAGTGCTTGTGGGCCCACGCAATATCGAACTCTGTACACAGGAGGCCTACACTGGACAATAGAAACCATGTCGAAGAAAGGAGGGCGGCAGAAATGGAAGGAGGCCAAAGAAAGATGGCAATGACAAGGTGCAGTGCTGAAAGGAACTGCTTCTCGCCTAATGTTTTTTCTCCTACTAAGTCTGGTGGGAGGGTTTGGGTTTGTGCAATTAGACAGTTGGCAACCGTAGCCCTTCCCCTGGTAATTTTGCATATGCAAGTAACGTACACAAGCAGGGTAATGGTTTGCTAAACTGCATTATACTGTACCGCCAATAGGTGGCAGTCTGTCTAAAAATCCCTTATTTACACCAGCTCAGTCATACCTGGCAGGGCAGTAAAGGATCATACCGGGAACACATCTGGTGTGGATCTCTCTGAGGCGTAAGTGGTGCAGTCCGTCTACACCTGGTACAGAAGCCTGACCTGCGAGGAGCAGTCCTGGACAAGAAATAGATGACAAACAGTTTCTGAGTGCATAGACGATCGAATTTGCCCAGGCAACACTCCAGCATCTGCACCCCCACGTGGTAGGACCCCAAAATTGCTCCTGCGTGTGATCTGCCAGGGCATAAACAGAGCCCCGGGTTTTGAAAAGCTCAACCCCTCGGGTCTGAGAGTTGCAAAGGTATCTGACTGCAGTCTTGCTGGTGCCAAGAGAACAAGGTAAAATCCCCTCCTCCCCTGTAGCCACAGGAGTACTGTAATCACTGCAAAGCTAATGCATAGGCTGTCGTGCAGTCCATCTGCCATTGGCATTCACTCTGCACACCATCTATTACCGTGCCTCAAAATGACACTAATTTCCTATTTCAAACCCTCCCTGTAATTTGACAGTAATGTCCTGTACTTACACATTATTAGCTGTGTCTCATGTGAACCGTTGGCTTCTTTCGGTGGGAAAAATTAGGAGCTTTCTTTCTTTTTAAGTGAGTTTAGTGGGGTTTTCAAAACCTGGTGGGGGTGGGTGGGTTAATGCATGTTTTGAGTTTTCATTAAACACATTCCCCTTTAAGCCATTCTTTGTCCGCTAGGGTCATATTCAAACTCTGCATCTTCACTGCAAAGGACGGGCAAGGCTAGGGCACGAGAGATCACTCCCCCACTCATGGGCTACTGTTGGATCAATGCACTTGATTACCTTCTCCCATCGGCCCCTTTCCTTGGATTTCCCCTCCCTGATCCATTGTTCCAGGCAACTGTTTTCAAATCCCTCTGTAATTGGGGGCTGTTGTCTGCTAATGCCCTCTGGCAGTGGGATGGGGAGCTACACCAACCTGACTCCGTCCCTCTTACGCCACCACAGTCAAATTTGTGTTTGTCAAGCCCTTGTTATGACCCAGCCCTCTGGCCGGGCTCTTCGTAGTCTGCCCCCTTCAGGGTAATGGAGAGTGGGAAGTCTTGTCATTCACCTGCGGGTGGACAGCCCGAGGTCTGCTGGGTTTAACTTTAGAGCCTTCTTCTCCAAAGTCCTTGGCTGGAGTAGGTGGGGGAACACTGGCCTGCCCACTCCACTGGGTTCCAACTCAGGGCCCCTCTTTGGAACAGCTGACATCAATCCCTTGCTCTTCCCTGACCAATTTCCCACCTCTCCTCCTCTGTAGGCTTCCCCAGCCTCTTGTCCTGCTTTTCCCTCTTTGGTGTGTTGGCTTCTCTGGCAGCTTTTCCTCAGCCTGCTGGAGGGATCCTCTCTCTGCAATCTCTGCCTCTCTGGTAGCTGCCTTTCTCCTCAGGAGCTCTTCCCCCCTTGCCCTCCCCAACTGAGCTCCTTAGCCATTTACCATACCCCGGTGCTTCCCGGCCTAATCAACTGCCTCCAAATTACTCTGAGCTAACCAGCCCCAGGAATCTGAGCTGCCTCATCCCTCCTTGTGGAGCCTGTCAGAGGTCGGCAGGGCCCATGAACCCTTCAGAGGGCTGGCTACCCTTAGGCACTCTCCCAAAGGTTTGCTTCTTCCTGGCACTGAGCTCCACTCCGGATCGATCCACTCCATCAAGCTGTAATATCGTAGCCGATCTGTAAGCATCAAGGGACACCCATCAGAACTACACAGCCCCTGCTGGGGTGGCACCTCCCTTCCTCCTGCTTCCCCGGCCCAGCTCAGGAGAATCATCATTAGAAGTACAGGACCTATGATACACAGGTGAGTGGTTCTGAGTCAATGCAGTAAGGGGCACTGGTGCCACAAACACACCAGCCAGGTCATTGGAATGGATTAAACTTTCTATAAATAAATGCATGAATGTGGGGGGACATGAGAACGGCCATACTGGCTCAGACCTAAGTTCCATCTAGCCCAGTATCCTGTCATAGAATCATAGAATATCAGGGTTGGAAGAGACCTCAGAAGGTCATCTAGTCTTCCGACAGTGGTCAATGCCAGGTATCTCAGAAGGAATGAACAGAACAGGGAATCATCAAGTGATCCATCCCCTGTCGCCCATTCCCAGCTTCTGGCTAACGGAAGCTAGGGACACTTCAGAACATGGTTTTGCATCCCCGCCCATCCTGGCTAATAGCCATTGATGGACCTATCCTCCATGAACTTATCTGGTTCCTTTTTGAACCCTGTTATAGTCTTGGCCTTCACAACATCCTCTGGCAAGGAGTTCCACAGGTTGACTGTGTGTCTTGTGAAGAGATACTTCCTTTTGTTTGTTTTAAACCTGCTGCCTATTAATTCATTTGGTGACCCCTAGTCCTTGTGTTATGAGAAGGAGTAAATACCACTTCCTTATTTACTTTCTCCCCACCAGTCATGATTTTATAGACCTCTATTATATCATAAGAGGAACTATCAAGCTCTGGGCACAACAAGCATATCTCATCTCTGCCTTGCCCAGTCCTTGGACTTTCCTAGCCCACTCCTGCCCTTTGTTCACCACCCCTTGCTGGGCTTTGCTATTTCCCTTGGGGCAGGGGCTTGCCACTGTATTTGTCTGTAAAGTGCCATTCAACTAAGGTCCTGATCTTCAGCATCTGTCAATAGCAGTGGAGCTACCACGAAGGCCAGCAGAAGATCTGGCGCTGAGTAAATAACTAAACAGAAGTCAACACAGTTACAACTGGGGTGAATTTGGACCCGTGTCTCCTGCTCTACTGATCAGGTCCTGTACACTCAGTGGTAACATATGAGACATCACTGTTAGCTTCCCTACTTGCCTGCACTGTTGTGCTTATCAGCACCTTGGATTTGCCTCAGGGATTTGCACCTCAGCAGGTAAATATATTAGAGATTCGGTCTACAGAGGAAGATTGATAAGATCATCCTTTGCTGATCCACCCCGTCTCCTTCCTGGTTCCCATCCCACCCTTGAGCAGCAGCGGGGGTGGAAGGAACTGGTTTTTCTCAGTTCAATAATCACAAGAAACTAAAATTCCTGCTGGTAATTAGAGATCAGATCCAGGGCTTTGCTAAGTGCCCATCTCTACTGGTAACCTCGGAA
Organism: Trachemys scripta elegans; assembly: GCF_013100865.1. NCBI lineage: Eukaryota > Metazoa > Chordata > Testudines > Emydidae > Trachemys > Trachemys scripta. The sequence goes on along the minus strand of NC_048305.1, from coordinate 103,906,658 downwards.
TCTGTCTGCAGCCGGGCAAAGGTTTTGCTAATAATAAAACAAGAAAGGCCTATGGGACCAGACTCTGTAAGAGTCGGATCTGCTCCTGTTATCTTTTCATCTGGCTTGGATTTCATTCTCGGGGGAAGGCACCCCAAGCAGCCCTATTCCCCCTCCTCCGGGCCCTAGCTTGCTTCACCAGATGGCTTCAAAGTGCTCAATGTTACTCAGAGATTTCTTTGAAATTCCTCATGTTAATTCAAACTAGCTGGAAAGTGCAAAGCTTGGCACTCCGGGGGCGATTGCTCTACAAGTGAATCGGAAGAAGGCGCTTCCCAGCAGTTTGTGGGGAATAGGGTGACCAGATGAGAGGGAGAAAATATCAGGACACATTGGGGGGCGGGGGGGTCCACTGGCGGAGCCAAAAAAAAAAAAAAAAACGGCGAGTGCTGCCGGCGGAACGAAATATCGGGACAAATTGCGTCCCGACTGATCTTTGGTCAAACACCTAAATAGCGGGCCGGTCCCAATTTTATCAGGACGTCTGGTCACCCTAGTGGGGAACTGGCTATATGACTCAAGACAACTTTGATGGGAGCCACCAACCACAGCCCTGAATTGTCTCAGATATTTCTGACCTTTCAGGGACCCATCTATTTACTCCATTTGTTTTCCTTTCATGGAGAGTAGAAAAGGACGTTGAGAAGGGACGGATACAGCAAAGCACAGAAGCACCAAAAACACATATGGACTTGTAATGTCGCATCAAAGGGCCACTAGACAGAGACAAAGTAACACAGATTTGTGCAAGCCCAACAGTCCATTCTCCATTCCCTCCAGCAGGAGGCAGTGGTTCGTATGTTTAGCGAGTGTGTTACATACGGCTCCCCTTGCTGGGTGGTTTATTATCTCAAATAAGCAGCTGTCACAATTTTTAAAAGGCTTGTACTTCCTTTGTCCCAAACACAAGCTCACAGCACATGGGCCTGGAAAAGCACAGGCAGTCCCCTGTCCACCAACATGTCCCTATGTGTCCTGCTGACTCATGGGGTCACCCCTGCCTTCTCTCAGTGGGGTCACCCCTGCCTTCTCTCAGTGGGGTCATGGTATAGCTGATTGCCTTTGACTGGCCATCAAACAGGCTGGATAGTGGTGATGCTGATCTGTCCGGAGCATCACCCAAAACACAGCACAAGTTTGAGAGACAAATATACCACACATTTATAACTCACGATATAAAGGCGATACATACATATAAATAGGATTATCATAGCTAGCCAATCATAGCTTTTCCATTGATACCTTACATAGCTTCATAGAATCATAGACTTTAAGGTCAGAAGGGACCATTATGATCGTCTAGTCTGACCTCCTGCACAACGCAGGCCACCGAATCTCACCCACCCACTCCTGTATCAAACCTGTGTCTGAGCCATTGAAGTCCTCAAATCATGGTTTAAAGACTCCAAGGTGCAGAGAATCTTCCAGCAAGTGACCCGTGCCCCACGCTGCAGAGGAAGGCGAAAAACCCTGAGCATGTGGGCAAGACTCACCAGCCAGACACCCAGGAAAGCTTGTAAGATGCATTGCCATTTTGCAATATTAGGATCACTAATATTATAAACGGTTACCCCTATTTCATACAGCGTCACACGGGGTCTGACTGTAATCAAGTCACCTCTTGATCTTTTTGCTATGTATGTGGTGGTGGTTCGGCCATGTGGAAATGGACCGGCAGGGAGCCAGCAGAGAGAAGGCTCAGAGGTTATGAGAGACGGTTCCCTGCAATGCCATGGCAGTCGGTGGAGCACAACGTGATTGCTGGGGGTGGTCCCTCTCCCCGGGCCTGGGAGTAGCACCACTTTTCAGTGCCACGTCTCATCTCTACGTTTCCGACCATCCCCCTCCACCGCACACCCACACACCTTCAACATCAGTGGGCGAAGGAGCCGAGTCCCTTCCCCGGGCATGGCAGTCGTGACCCCTGTCTCACATAAGAGCAATTCGGTTCTAATTGCATCCTTTTTGCTGGAGATGATGAGAGCCGCTCTGAAGATGCCGCTTACCAGCGGCTGGAATCAGCCCAGGGACCCTCTGAGTCATTAAAACCCTCCCTCCGGCCTGACCTGCACCGGGTGGGGTCAGCAGAAGCAATTTGCATGTTAACAGCTTGCTGTGGTGAGGATGCAGCGAGGCGGGGATGCGTCTGTGCTGTCTCCACCCTGCTGCTTAGGGGTGGCACTGGTTTGGGAGAGGTTGTGACATCCATTCAGCAGGACGGCATTAGCCGCCAGCTGCACAGGGCCTGTTAACCTGCATTTACCAGCCCCATGATTACAAGGCGCACACTGTCCCGTGGAAAACACTCCAAGGGGGGGAATCCATTTGGCCCGCCTGTGCTGCCGTCTCTGTGAATTTCCCTCTCCAGAGAGGTGGTTCTTCCCCTCCTCACTCTCTCCGCGAGCTCTCATGGGTTGCTTCACCACGCCAGCGCTGCTTGAGGGAATCCTGGCCCCACAGAAATCAATGTCAAAACTCCCATTTATGGTGATGGGGCCAGGGCAAATGGGACACGCATTTCCAACCCTCACATTTTCTCCTGAGTCATGCCATAGTTGGTTTTCTTCTTAAAGCCCAAGCTGCTGGGGTCATGTGAAAATTATGCTTGGCTTGAGGTGCAAGCACTAGACTAAAACTCTGGTAGAGCTTGGGTTCTAGGCCTGGCTTAGCCACTGGGCAGTCTTGGGCAAGCCATGCCCATGCTTTGTGCCTCACTTTTCCCATCTGTGAAATGGGGATAATGATACTCCTTTATAAAGTGCTGTGAGATCTACTGATAAGAGCTCTGCATTATTGTTACCAAAAAAATGCAAGGAAATGTCTAGCCTTTGTGGTTACGGAGAAGCTTGACAACATGACGCCAGACAGTCGATAAACAGAACCCCAGCTTGATTATTTTTCTAAAATCTCGTGATTTTAAGCCAGTCTCCTGAGTACGGCCTGACTCCTGCTTGCTGAACCGCTGGGGCTGGTGGCACTGTGCAGTCATTACCCGGTCAGTTCTCTCTCCACCCTGCAGGCGTGGAGTTGGCAAGACACTGAAGCATCCAAAGATACCTTTTGGGGCTCTCCAGGTGAGGCGGACGGTTTGCTTCAGCCTCATCTCGTAAACATTCCATCAGCAGCAGATGCAAGGGGTAAGTGTGAGATGAGCATGCCATAACCAGCACCTCCAATGGTGGGACTTATTAATTGTGATTATTAGCACTGAGGTAGCAATCAGAGGCCTCAGATGGGTTCAATGGAGCTACACCCTTTCACCCCAGGTGAGGGTCTGGCCCCTTGTGCCTGGAAAAAAGAAAATCCAAGCTCGCAAATACCGCTGCTTCCCCTTTTCCTTCTGCATCCATTCGACCCAGCTGGCCTAAGACCCCCGCTCTCTCCTTGAGGAAGTGAATGCTGTGCAAATTGCCTGGCTGGAAAGCCTTAAAGCCGTTTGTTTGTTTGCCTGTAAGCTCGGAGCCCGGATCCCGCGCAGCCCTACAGGGACCATGGGGTGAAAATGAAAAAGTACCAGTGCCATCCGAATGTGCTGCTGAGCGGGTGGGCGGGACCGGGCCTGCTCGGAATGAGCCCCACCCCGCGACCCGCTGGCCTGCTGCCAGTTCTTGCAGCTGCCGGTACCAGAGCCAGAGAAGAGTGTTAATGCAACAGCTCCACGAGGTGTGGAAAGGCAGGAGGGCCCAGTAACACGGTAGCATGAGGAAGAGGAGCCTTGAGACGCAGTGCTGGCTCCCTTCAGTGAAACGCCTGTGAGATGACAGGTGCCTTCCGTCGCAGCCAGTGGGATGCATCCCTCAGGATTGGGCCCCTAGATGCCTTTTGTGCGGGGGGCAGTTGCCCCTTCTTGCACCTTCCATTGAGGAGTCGACTGCCGTCAGCATCTGCAGAAGGAGCTTTTTAAACAAGGGTGGCACATTAAAGGTCACGTGGCTCAATTTGAAAGCGGTTTCATGCTCTCCCAGCGCATAAAAGACATGCTGAGTAATCCACCCTTTTGGAGCGTGAATGCTAAAATCAGACAGGACGTGAAGTTCCCGGCATTCAATTTCCCATGTAGCCAAAGCAATTTAAAAAATCGCCCTGTGGTTCATGAGATTCTCCCCAGCCCTTTCTGTGTGGTGCCTGTGCTACAGAGGGAGGGTTGTATCTGCTCTGGGATGCTGCCCTAGCAGAATCAGAGAACCAACAGTACAAGCACTTGAGGACAGTGCAATCAACCGGGCTATGTGCACCATGGCCCTCTGCCGGATGGACTTAATGTGTGTCATAGGCCTATACTGCTAACAGGACATGGAGATTCTCCTGTCACCCAAGTGGTGGCAGCCAGGATCTGAGTTCTGACCTTGCTGTTGCCGTGACGTTCCAAGGGGTTACACTGGGTAGTATAGTGACAAAGGTTAAGTCCAAAGTAGCCAGGGATTTGTTACCGTAGCAACGTAGACTCATTATCATGTAAGATACACCAAGAGTGGCATTCCAGTGAGGTAGACTCCTTTACACACCATAAGAAAGCTCCCTGCTTGGCTCATCTTCCTGCCTGTGGATCTTGCAAGAGGCCCAGTCTGAGTGTCCGCAGTGCTAATATGCAGGCTGGATGGCTGTATACACCCACCCACACAGAGCCAGTCTGTTTTCCAGCCAGGGGCCAAGATGTCTTCCAGAGGTGGGCTCCAGCCACACAGATCCTCATGGATCTGCCTTTCAAACCTCCTCAGAGCCCAGGCGTGTTCGGATCTGGGGTTGAGTTTGGGACTAGCTAGCGAATCCGGGGACTCTGTTTTCAGAAGAAAGGGCTCCTGGGGAGGTCAGGCCAACAGCTCCAGAGAACCTCCAAGCATGGGTGGCCAGGTAGTCGAAGCCCATCCAACTGGTGGGAGGATGAGGTGTGCTGCAGTGATTGGTGGGGGAGCAAGGGTGGGAGGAGGGATGTCTTATTTTTAGTTTGGGGTTGGGGGGTCAGGAGGAAGAAGGTGGAGCTGCTGCTTCAAGGGGAGGGATGCTCTGCCACGTCCTCCCTGTGTGACCTTGGGTGAGTCACTTAGCCTCTCTGTGCCTCAGTTTCCTCTCTCTACAATGAAGACAGTAGCCCTGCCCTGCTTCACTAGGGCATGGTGAGGATAAATACATTAAAGAGTGTGGCACTCACATGCTGTCTTAAGGGGGTCTGTATATATAGAAGGGACAGTACTAAAAATGATTGCACTTCCTCCTCATTGTTCTAGGGGTTACGGTTCTTTTCTCAGGAGCCGTTAATTTTTAGTGCCAGTAATTTTCACCCAGTCCCTACCAATTGCTACAAAATGCATCCTGTTATTTACAGTAGATTCTGGCTCTCCATGGACTCTAAACCCAAGAACTTGTTCAGTTCAGTTACCTCCGGGAACTGTAAAACTCCGTGGAGTTTTGATAGTCCCATAGTTCGATACAGATCCATTTATCCCCAGCAGCTGACAAGTTTTTAACCAAGTAATTGGGTTGGTTTCGGCTGTACCTGAAAATCAACCAACCACACAGAGATAAAGTCATAGCAGTGCAGCAGGTGCTCTGCTATTATTTCTGGCTTTGAAAGACACTAAAGCTTTGTGAATAGTTCGTTGATCATTTGCTAGGACAATAGAAAAACCAGCCAATTATGATTTTCCCCCTCTATAAGCACTTCGGAGCCTGCAGTTGTAATGAATAATGCCTTCCTAGGACCCCTGCAGAATCAACAAGAAAAGGATGGACCTTTATTCTTATTTTTGGTTAGAGAATATTCTTCAGTAGTTACCTGGCAAAGCCCAGGGTCTCTCTACTGAGATTAGCTGCAGATTTTGATCTCCCCAGGTCGCAGATGAAGCAGCATATTTCTGGCTGTGCCCTCAAGTTCCTGGAGGAAATACAAACAGGAGGATGTACAAGGCACTGGCTTTGTTTGGTTAAGACTCTGAGAGTATGTCTACACAGCAAAGAAAAACCTGTGGCCCGTGCCAACTGACTCGGGCCCACGGGGCTCGGGCTGTGGGGCTGTTTCATTGCTGTGTAGACTTCTGGGCTCGGGCTGTCATCCAGTGGCTGGCCAACCGTGTGGCCAACTCTCACATTCTGATCCTGAGTCACATGATAGCTGGTGGTTTTGTTAAAGCCCCAGCTCCCAGAGTCAGAAGCTTATGTGAGAATCTCGGCTTCCATTTTGTTTTTTCTTTAAAAAAAAATCTAGCCTTCATTGTTGTGGAGAAAAGCTTGAAAAATCAGACAGAAGAAATAAAACGAACCCCAAATGTATTATTAATTATTATTATTATTATTTTAAAATCCATGATTTTTGAAACTCCTGGGTTGTGACCACCTGCGGTTGATAATGCCGGGTACACAGAGAGCATAAGAGACCCGAGCCTGCTCTCAGCTGAGGTCCCCGTTAACTGAGGTGGTAGAGGGCTGTGCCCTTGAATGAAAGGAGACGCATTCTAGAGCCCCTGCGTGGCTTATTTAATTTTTATGTCATCCACAGGGCACGGAGTCCTTCCCGAGTGCAGGCAGAACGTCCCCTCTCCCTTCACACCAGAAAGCGCCACCTAGAAGTGAGGCGTCCAGTGGGAACATTTACACAACAAGACTTCCCTAAAGCAGATGCTTTCCATAAACAGCCACACAGCCACCTCCCCCTCCTTCAAACTCTCCTCTCCTGGGATGCCTCTGAAAAACTCACAGTGGTTAGGCCGCTGGTCTGCTGGGGGGCTGATCCTACCCTCAGGCCACCCCCAGCTGCTCCCCTTTTCACGACCAGCGTGCCAGACGTGCTGAGTGCTGAGATGTATGTGACCTGGTCAGAGAGGGAACGTTATTGGACATGGGGTTTATTAGTCTTTCCTATATGACTGCATCAATCCTGCTCAATAGGGAGCAGTGTGGAGAATAAGCAGGAAGGTGACACAAGACAAGCAAACACTGCGGGGCGGTTACAAGACAATGCCATGCCTCCGGGCCCTAGGCTGAAGGGGCCCAGCTGTTCTGCCAGGCAGGGAGGTTGGAGATCAAAAGGACACTAAAGAGTTAAAAAGCCTTCTGAGGAAAAGAAGGGGGGGGGGGGGTGAGTTGCCAGGGGCTGTGTCAAGGGTGTTGTCAGTGAGCTCGGAGAGGGAGACAAGCTGACACTGAGGGAGGTTCTGCAGAAGAGTCTCTAGAGGCCCCACATGGAAGAAGATCAGATGCCTGGTAAGCAGGCATAGATAGAGGCTGGTTTAGTGTTTTTATGATAGTGTTGTGTGGGGAAAATGTCCTTGCAGCTGGGGGGACAGGACAGATAACCATCACCTGTCATCGAAGTGAATTGAAAGAAACCATTGAGCTCCTTTGCAGAACCAGCCCTCTTTCTCAATAGCAGCGTCCCCCCAAACACAGTCGTGCAAAACACAAGCACATGTGGGCCGAGGGGTTCGGCTGAGTATTGTTTTAGTAGTGGGGGGTGTGTGTGAGAGAGAGAGAGAGCAGGAGTAGAAAAAACACACCGCAGAAACAGACAGAGAAGGAAGCACGAGGCATGGCTTGAACAAGCACTGAGAGTGTGGCGGGCCTGAGAAAAGCCTGGAGGGAGAGCTTTTGGGCAGAGTGCTGGCTGAAAGGGGGCTGGGATGGTGGGCAAGGAAGCTATCTCCTGTGGTTTGATACCTGCTGTTCAGGGAAACAGAACTATGCACATCCATTGTAAATAAACAGGATTGCATCAAAAATACCCGACTCAATTTCTCCTCCTAAGGAAAACAACCCACAAGGCCCCAACTTTGGCCAACTGCTCGGGTCAACCGGGGTAACAGCATGTTTCCTCTGAAATGTTTTTGTTCTAAATAAATAATATTTTGCTGTCAGGAGGGTGTTTGGTGATTGTGTTAGCCCCTGGTCGCCTGTGGAGGTGATCCCGGTTAGTGCCAGGGGACCTCAGCCCAGGGCCCAGTCTGAGAGTGGGAGAATCATGTGGTGCCACATGAATCCAGGCCATGGTCTGGGCCTCAGAAGGGGCGCACCTGACAAGACCAGGAGGGATCAGAGGCAACCAAAGTCAGAGGTGCAGGGGTGACAACCAGCACTTTGCATGGCCCGTGGTATCAGGGAGAATTGAGATGGATTCCTCTGTACCCTGCATGCTGATTAATCTTGGCTACCCTCCTCTACCTGCCTTGCTTTCCACTGCAGAAATGAAAGTTCTCCAAGACCTAATCTGAACTGAGGTTTTACCATGATACCGAATAAGCCGCAGTGTCTGCTTGCAGAGCATCCCAGAAAAGTCCTTTATATTGAAGTTGCAATTGTTTTAATAACGGCTTCATCTCCAAAGAATTCCCTGAGCCCAAACAGGCTTGTTCCGTTTGTTTGTTAAAATCATTCCTTTATTAAACTCAGCTGTACAAAAACATAACAACACCCTGCAGCAATAAAGAGGGATTTGTTGGGATATCCCGGTGTGAGCCAGGGGGCTTAGGGTCTTCATTTCATGATAATGAATGAATGAGTTAAAATGCTAAATATGAAAATTAGAGGTGGAAAAAACTATAATTAGAAGTTCATGGCCATTCTCGTATTAGGTGCTCCAGTACCAGCAGGATGGATGCTGGAGAAAAACATCAGGAGAATAGAATTCTCCTGGCCAATGCAAGATGCATTTTGTCCAGTCTAGTTTCAAGCATGGTGTTTCTGTTCATAACCTCAGGAGACTTTTCTTTGCCCTACAGGGGGAATTCTCCCCAGTGCAGATAGCCAGCAAACAGCCTATGGACCAATGAGGGAATGTCACGCAGAATCGACAGCCTATGGACCAGTGAGGGGATGTCACGCAGAATCAGCAACCCCAAGCATTCGAAAATCACGACTCAGACCCCTTAAAAATCATGAGATTTTAAAAAACACAGTACAATTAGGGATTTTTCTTTTTGACTTCAGGGTCCTGAGCCTTAGAGTGCACTGGGGTCACCTTTTCAAGCTTTTCTCTGCAACCAAGGGAGCTAGAAACATTTTTTTTTAATGAAAGCTGCAAATCTCACCTAATCACATGACTCCAGGAGCTAAGGCTTTTCACCAGCTATCGCAAGATTGCGAGAAAATCATGAGAGCTGACGACACTGACAACCCAGATCACAGTTGACGTGGTACACGTTTCACACCCTGAGCTGTGCCCCCAGTAAGTACAGGGAAAAGCTCTCTATGCATTTTAAATTAAGTCTTTGATGTGGCCATTCAGGGGCTGGAAAGAGTAAGGGATTTGGCTACTGCTAATGGCTGAGATCTCCTGGGACTCTGGGTGCAAAGGACCTTTGCTGGTCCTTTGCAGCTATACACCCCTGTCCTATACAGTGTTTCCTGATATTCAGCCAGGATTATCTTTGCTCATTTCTCCAATTCTACCCCTGGGGATAGCCCTAAACAGTTCTCCTCCCTCCTGTGTGCTTACACCCCTCAAATAGTTGTAGATCAGGGGCATCTGGAAATGGGGGTGGCATTTACCTGCCAGTAGAATGGAGCTTTCGGTCCTGACGTTGCTTGTTACCTACCAAATGTTTCAGCCAGGAAACAGGGGAGTAATTGTAATTTTAATGACTAACATGCCCCATGTGTAATAACAGAGCTGGGGGAAAGTTTTCTGCCGAAACGTGGTTTCAGTGAAAAATGCAAGTTTGGCAACTCTGAATTCCTGCCAGTTTTGTCGAACTGTTTCAGTCCAAAAAACAAACCAAAAAATCTCCCCCACAAAAATCAAACGTTTCAGTTTTTTGCTCTGAAACAAATTTTTGTTTGGTTTCAATATTTCGGTGAATGTTATTTTTTAAAAAACAATCACAGCCGTGGCCAAAATCAACATGAAACATCCTATTTTGTCAAAACAAACACTTTCTTTGACCCGAAACAGGGTGGTTGGTTTTTACTTTTCCATTCGCCAACAATTTTGAAAAATGTCATTTCCCATTTGAGCCAGAATGAACGTTTCCTCCAGTTTTTTGGCATTGCCGGCGAACTGGAAAATCCATGAGTCACACGGCTCTGATCATAAGCCCCCAAGGCTCCACTGGCCCTTTACCAGACACAGCCATGGTCCATGCAGGAAGACCTTGTGGAGCACAAAGAGCCGTAGGAGATCATGTCAGCTCCCACTGCTCTCCTTTGGAGCTGTGTAGTGTGTGTTTCCTCCGTCCGTCCTGCAGCCTGCACTGGAGAGGGAGGAGTCATGACACTGCCCCGCCTCCTTCGAGGAGTCCAACATGACTGCTGCTGCTCATGCTTCCTTAGTCTGTGCGAAGAGGCTGCAAATGAAAGCTGGTTGGTCCTGTTCAGAGGGGAAAGAGGCCGCAGCCTTCCTCTGAAAAAGTCACTCAATCCCGGCCGCAAGCTCTTACCCACTGCTTGCAAAAAGTGTGCACTCAATGAATTCTACAATTAAGGGAACATGTTTTTTAGAAGAGCCCTGTGTAAAGAGGAAGGGTGGTCTCATGGTTAACACTCTGGTTTCAATTCCCTGCCCTGCCCCAAACTTCCTGGGTGAGCTCAGGCAAGTCTCTCTGTGCCTCGGTTCCCCATCTGTAAAGTGGGGATATGAATCCTTCCTTCGCCCTGTCTTCAGTCTCAGGCCTCCCGCTGCTATGGTGATACAAATTGCAATAATTCAAGATGACTATTTAAAGGGCGTTGCTCAGTCATTCGGTGGCACCCTCTACAAAGGTTTTTTATTATTAAACCATAAAGACAACAGCCCCGGGTGTAGGGCCCCGCCATCAGCATGCACAATCTCACCCGGCTCGCAGGCATGCAAAAGGCATTTAATTAAACCCACAGCAGAAACCCGTTTGTGATATCTCTCCAATTCTATGTGACGGGGTCACCAGGACAAAAGTTGGAGAACCACTGGATGAGGGAAAGTGTGGGCTTGGGAACTGAGGCAGACATTAAAGGAATTTGCCGCATGCCCCCTCTTGAGTGTCAGAGTAATTGCTACTCGTCTTCCAACGTACAGGACAGCAGTGGGCACAGAGAGGTCTCTGTTTTACAGTGCGATTCCATCCCCTTAACTCTTTCCTAGTTTCTCCTTTTTTTAATGCAATATCAATTGCCTAAGATAACCTGAACCCTGGTGGGCTTTTGCCCTTTAACATCAGCAAAACGATAACCCTGGGACATCCTTTGAGTCTTTCCCACCATCTTCCTCTCTCTTTGGTTTTTACAGAGCAGCAAACAATGTTGTGGCTGCAAAGTGCCCTCAGCTGCTTCCTGGATCAGGCTAGGTTGCGGGCCAGATCTTCGGCTGGTGTAAATCAGTGCCGCGCCATTGATTTCACTGGCGCGTGAGCGCTTTATACCAACTGAGGATCTGCCGGTCTGGCCTTTAAGGATGCCAGACGGATCAGAAGTGAGCAGATGTGTCTCTCCAGCAGCCCTGGGGATTAGAGCATGACACATTCTTTGAACCAACTTATTATTATCGATGTAGCGATGGCTAAAGGTGTTGAATTGACAGCTCCAGGGACTGGAGTCTTTTATTGATCCACCAACGGGCTACAGCAAGGAAGACGTCCTTGAGGTGAAAATTTAGAACAGGGGCTTTGCAGAAGTGGGTTCAGGTACCTGTTCAACCACAGTCTCCCTGGGTGACGTTGGCCAAGCCATTAAGGACAGATAACCTATATGGCGACACTCAGGAAGGTAAAGGCAAATCAACTCCAGGGGTGAAGCTAAAATGCATAAATCCCCTGTGTGGCTGCTTAAATTCAAGAGTAAAGAGGCCTGAGTTTGGTGTAAGTGTCCTGGAAAAAAAAAAGTGTGTTTTAAAACTTGGTTAAAGTAGCTGTGATGACCCGGTAAATCAAGTCAGCAGCTGGAGTTTAAGCCTATAGGGGGACCTGGGCTTGAACTTGAACTGCTAAGCAGAGTGGTCGTGTTTTCACGGCTAGTTTAATCTGAATTAAGAACACACTTTTTTTTCTGCCTGGCACTTAGGCCTCCCACTGCAATCAAAGTGAATAATGGACGGGAAGACGCATGGATCATTCCCAATTTGGCTTCTGCCTGCTACCAAGATTGGAAGTTAGGGCTTGATCCAATGCCCACTACAGCTAATGGGAGTCTTTTCGTTGATGTCAGTTGGGAGGTAGACGGGGCCTTCTTGCTAGTTGTGGTGCTACGTTTCGGGATGTGTCTCAGATCGCCGGGGAGCTCCCTAATGGAAAGTGCTGTGGCTCAGTGTGATGCGTGACTATGAGCTTTATGGATCATAGATCGTATCCTCAGCAGGCGCATGCTGGTAGACCATGGACCTGGGTAGCCACACAGCACTGACAAACAGGGCCGCCGAGAGCGGGTTCGGGCCCTGGTGGAAAAAATTTTTTTTGGGCCCCCCAGCAAGGGCGGACCGGCTAAACAGGGCCGACGAGAGGGGGGGGGATCTGGACCCCCTTCCGGACTGCTGGGCTCCGGTAATTTATACTGGCTTCCCCCCACTCTCGTCGGCCCTGCTGACAAAGGATCTGATCCTGCACTATTTAAATCAATGGGAGTTTTGACATTGACTTTAATGGGCACAGGAGCAAGCCCCAAAGTCCTGTCCCCGGATACACCAGGATCAGTGTAAAATCTGGGATGAGTACCTGTCTTTGGATGTTCCCAAATCTGTGTAGGGTGTCCTCAGGGTCTGAAAGCCACCCATCTTTTTAACTCCCTTTTAAACAGGAGTATATTGCTACTGGCACAGCGAATCCTCTGGGGGCGGGGCGGGGAGATAAGGATTTGGTTATTTGCAAATGATAAGCGGGAAAGTAGAAAATAGCATCACTTATATGTAAGAGCGAGGGACGGGGACAAGCTGCTATGACAACAAGGCCTGAATGAATCCCTAAGGCACACAAAGCACAATAGTGGTGCAATCACCTGTTCTGGTTTGTTCAAAGGAAAGTTTATGAGCATCGCTGGAAGTACGTTACAGAACAAAGCATACACCAGCCGCATGTTAATCAGAGCCCAGCTAATCAATGAGGGCATCCACCAGCCCCACTGATCTGTAGCTCGGGGGTTTACAGATGGTGGGACAGTTCTCAACAGCTAATGTTTGCACTTGAAAGGCCCAGACAATCGTTAGTCAGCCAGAGAGGATTTTTCACAGGAGACATCCAGCTGAGATGGCCTTGAATGCCTAAATCCCATCATCAGACACAGCAAAGCAGTCTGGCTTCAAAGCAAGGATGGTTCTGTGATCAAGGCACTAGGCTAGAATTCAGAAGATCTCAGTTCCATTCCTGGTTCTACCACAAACTCCCTGAGTGAATCTGGACAAGAGGGTCCTAAGTGGCTAGTGATTTGTATAGCCCCTAGCAAGGAATCATGAATCCCAAGCATTAAATTCTGTCCAGCTGGGCTCCTCTCCAGAACAGGGCTGTCTTCACCCACCCCCACACACACCCTTAAAGGGGCACACCAAACTGTTACAGTCCTGCTGCAGTTCCAACTGGATACAGCATTTCTCAGTTCTAGCGGGAAATCCCGGCCATGGGAAAGTCAACGGCAAAACTCTCATTGCCAGATTTAAAGGCCAGAAGGGATCACTGGTCATCATCTAGTCTGATCTGCTTAACACGGGCTGTAGAGAGAAAGCTTGACAATGTGACCACTAAAGGCTCAAGTGCTGTAATGCAAATACAAAGCAGCCCAGTTGGTTTATTTTATATTTCATTATTTTTTTCAGCCAAGCTCACATTTTTTTGAGGGTGCCCAACTCATGATCTTTGAACAGCTGGGGTTGACAATTCGGGGCAGTATCTAATCCATTCTTCGCTTACTAGCCAGTGGTCTCTGCGTTTTGATCCCCTGGGCAACGGGATATGAAAGGCAGCCGGGCCGTCATTCCGTGGTGGACTGTAATGAAATGCTGCTGGCTAATTAGCTCTGTTTGTGTCTGTCATTGTGCAATAATAATCTACCTTTGTGGGAAACCAGAAACCCAAAGGTTGCTCCCGAGCATAGATGTGCCATGCCACAGCAGGGTTGGCAAGATGTAAAATCCCGGCTATGAAAGCACAGGGATCCTTAGCAGCGATCTGCAGTCGTGTTTCTTTTTATTGGGTTAAACTAACCAAGTCTCTATTTTTCAAACTTTCAATGGCCCTGGAAAATTGTCTCGAGGTCTTGTCTTTGCAGACAGCTCTCCTGAATAAGCAACTGTCAGGCCCCTGAGATGTGACTCAGAGAATCTTTAATCTTTGGACAGGAGCATTCTCCTTGTCTTTCATGCTATTCGAATCAATCTTCAGCAACATTACCAAATTAAGGGCGATTGCTTTATAATCTTCTTGCACTTCTCTCCTCGTTCTTGTCAGCCTTGGCTCAAACGCATTCAGCGTGGCCTAGTTTGAAACAGCCTGAGCAATGCAATCCCTTTAGGCTTAAGGAAGGATCGGCGCTCACAGTGGGAAGTGGGTCCATTTCATGCCAGCAGCCCCGTTTCTAAAGAGGCCAGTGAAACCTTTGCGAAGGTGCCCTGTGATTGCATCCCCAGGCTGATGGAGCTTTATGCCGGAGGCAGGGGGAGTGAGGAGAGATACCAGTGACCTATATCCCGTGACCCCATGATAAGCATCTCTGCTCTCCCGAACTCCAGAATGGTCCAGGATCAGTGGGGTTGTACAGGGGATTGTAATGCTGAGAGGGGAATTGTGAAACACTGCCCCCTACTGGAGAGAATTAGAACTGCAATTTGTGCATCCGTGGCCAAGTAATACAAACCTACCTGTAGCTTGTTGCTTAAGGTGCACTAGGTATGCTGGGGAGCTGCTCACCTAAGCGAGTGAATTATGGGCGATTTGATGCCCTTTATTTTAAAGCTCCAGAACTGTATTGCTCTTAATTACTTCCCCCCACCCCTTCTGGAAAGCACCCGCTGCTTTGTGATTAGCTCCCTGCTGATCTCTTTGAACCTGTCTCTCTTTACTCACAGCATCACCACGCGTTTCATGAGATCAAACCAGTCGTGATTAAGGTAAAAGGCGAGCCAGATTTTTCTACGCAGAGAGTGTGCCTGCTTTGCTAATTAGCTTCCACGTCGCACAGTCTCTACCGTTACGGCCAATGCTCCTTGAAAACGTGATTGCCAAGATATGCAAAACAGAAGGTGCGTTTGGGAGCGGGGGGAAAGTGTTTTCTTCTAATGTGGTGGGCACACCTTGCAAAGACTGGTACTGGTGCCCCTGTAGCATTTGCATGCTCACCAGTGCTGGCCTCCTTGGGGCATCCTGCTCTGAACCTACCTCCATGCTGGAAATTGACTGTTTAGCAAAGTTGGGTATTGCTCAGTATAAGCCACAACACCCTGCCACAGCAGAGATGAAGACGTGTTTTCCTGGCTGCTCCCCTAGGCAGACGGACAGAGAGACTTTAAAAGGGGAATTCCAGCACCCTGCAGCGACAGCACCTGGGTTCTCTACACCAGACTTGTTCTACTGAAACCCACTCTGGTCTCCTGCCAAGCGCTTTCATTCTTTATTGTGCTTAGAAGATGAAGGCTGAAAGCAGCAGTCCCCAAAATGTTGAGAGACATGCCCCCTCCTTACCCTTGTCTGCGACCCCCCCCAACCCCCCAGAGTTGGGAGTGGGGCGAGATGCAGACAGGGGTAAGGGGACTGAGGCTGGGGCAGCAGCTGGGGTGGGTCTGGGGGCCAGGCCTGCGGCCGAGGACATGGCTGGGGGCAGGACCAGAGCAGAACTGCTCTTGTGCAGGCTGGCCTGGGCCCCGCTCCATCATCCTCCCTTCAACGTTCCTCTACGTCTCCCTAGGGGGTTGCGCCCCACAGTTTGGGATCTCTGGCTTAAAGGGACCACACTGACAGCACACACTGTGCTGTTTGCAATGCAGGTGCTTTGGAATCTAATGGCCATGCAAATGCTCGCAGAAACTACACATGAATTCTTGACTGGCAGGGCATGCAGTGGCAAATGCAATTCCACCTTTAATTTATCTTTACAACGGCCTATAAAATCATTTCTCTGCCCCAGAAATTCAATTACTGGAGTACAGAAGAGAGACTTTTTTTGCTGCAGAGGGGGGAGCAGGGACCATAGGGCTTCATGCAAAGTTTACTGAAGTGAATGGAAAACCTCCCATAGACTTCAATGGCTTTTGGATCAGGCCCATATGGTATACGCTTCCCAAACTGGCCTTAACCCATGCCTCTAAATGAAAACTAAGGCACTGACCCTGACCACCCTTGGCTAGTTTTCCTCCGTAACAAGTCCCAGAGCAGCTGGGAGACTTAAGATAATCTTGTAGTTAAGGCACTGGAATGAGACTCAGGAGATCTGGTTTTGATTCCTAGCTCTACCACAAACTGAGGGAAACAATCCTTCTTTTGTCTGGCTTGTCTATTTAGTAGAGCTGGTCATATTTTTCAAACAAAGAACTTTTTTCAAAAAAGGCCTATTTTAAAAAAAAGTTTGCAAACCATTCTTTAAATATCCCATTTTTGCTATGTTTTTATTGAAAGAGTAGCCAACTTTTCATATTTACTGATAACCTGATTTTCAGTAAAGAAAAAAGTCAATTTTCATAACATTTTCAATAAAAATTGCATATAAAAAAAGATCACGAACATTTAAAAAAATAAAATTGGTCTGTTTCAAACCCTGTCAAACGAAAGAAATTTTGGAATTTGTCATGGAATTATTTGTCCATTTTTAAAACTAGTTCTGCCACTTAGATCAGTGTTCCCAAACTTGGGACGCTGCTTGTGTAGGGAAAGCCCCTGGCCAGTGGGAGCCGCGATCGCGTTTGTTTACCTGCCATGCGGGCAGGGGACTGGACTCGATGACCTCTCGAGGTCCCTTCCAGTCCTATAATCTATGAATCTATGAATCTATGAATCGGCCGGACCTGCGGACGCGGCAGGTAAACAAACCGGCCCGGCCCACCAGGGGCTTTCCCTGCGCAAGCGGTGTCCCAAGTTTGGGAAACACTGACTTAGTCAAGGGGACGCCGGGGTTTGCCTAATTGCAAATGCAGGGGCTAGGATATCCATTTGTAGCCTGTGTGTGCTGGAGGCAGAAAAGCCTGGAGAAAGAGTGGTGAGTGCGACCCTGAGAGGAAGCACAGAGTTTCTTGGGCACCGAGCTTGCTGGAGTGGCAGGCGTGGGGATTTTAGAGCGAGGAAACTGCTGGCTGTTTGTTTCTACTCCACTCAGGACTTCGTGTGCATTTTTTGTGCATTTTTTGTAAATAAACAAGATCACACTAAGTGTATACCTGACGCAAAGCACCGATTTCGCCTCCTGATGGAAACAACCCGGCAAGGCACCAAATATTAGCTGCCCACTCAGGTCAAAGGGGCAGTAGCAGTAATTAGAAATGAATCAACAGAAATCCTGAACTCCGATGGATCAAAAGACTCAGAAAAGGAAGCCGTGTAAGTTAATGCCACTCCAAACCTGTTCTGCCAGCCTGCTCTCGGAAGCGCCTGCTTCTCCATCTTTGCTAGTACAAATCACTGCAATGTCCATGAGAACTTGCAATACCCTGTAGCTGCTACAAAGCTGTGAAGTTTTACATTCACACAGAGTGTAGTTTGAGTGGTTTGTGAATGGCAGCTGAGCCTGTGAAAATCAGTTGTTTCTTTTTTTACGCTGGCTTTTTTTCAGCGGTTAATGATTTCTCTCTTCCTGTAAGTGGCTTCGGTGGAAGGGCATTTGAGCTCTTTCTGACAGTGATGAAAGGGTATTTCAACTCTAACTGACACCAAGGCAATGGGATTGCACTTAGATTCCTCTTGTGGCTTGCTAAGGAATTAACTGGCGAGTATATATAAGTAATTACTTTATCACCTGAATATACCCAAGCCATGCTCAGACTTGATACACTTGGGCCCCAATCCTGCAGAGATCTGGTTGAATGGATCCAATTGCAAGATTGGGGCCTTAGCAGAAGAAACATAATATCTATCTATCTATCTAATCTATCTCTATACACCCTTTCCATCTAATCTATCTATCTATCTATTCCCATACACCCCCTCTATCTATCTATCTATCCCCATACACCCCATCTATCTATCTAGCTAGCTTAATTTTTTTAATCTCTATTTTCTGTTATGGAACCGATAAAGATGTTGAACAAGGACAAAGTTTTCTCTCCGTCAGGAGCTGTCTTTCTCCTAACATCTCCCCAGCTCTCTTTGTCTGTCTCACTCTCATAGTACAGCCTGTCTGACACCTAGATTGTACGTTCTCTGGGACAGGGACTGTCTTCGTTATTTTTTTGTACAGCACCTAGAACAATGGGGCCCTGATCCTTTCATGTGATTCCTAGAAGCGACCATAATAGAAAATAGCTTAACAAAGAGAAGGTTAAGGGGTGACTTCATTACAGTCTATAAGTATCTACATAGGGAATAAATATTAAATAGTGGGTTCCTCAATCTAGCGGAGATAGGCGCAACACGATCCAATGGCTGGAAGTTAAAGTTAGAGAAATTCAGACTAGAAATAAAGGCATTAATTGTTAATGGTGAGAGTAGTTAACCAGTGGAACAATTTACCAAGGGTTGTAGTAGATTCTCCATCACTGACAATTTTAAAATCAAGATTGGATGTTTTTCTAAAAGCTCTGCTCTGGGAGTTATTTTGGGGGAAGTTCTCTGGCCTGCGTTATACAGGGCGTCAGACTAGATGGGACGTGTGTAACAATTATTATTGATGGGAAGTGTGTAACAATCAAGACCCAACACGACAATTCTTTGCAGTTCTATGGCTTAATCCTGTAAGGTACAGAGTCCTCCTAAGAGATGCTGGCCACCTTCAACTCCTACTGAATTCAGTGGTAGCTGATGGAACCCGGCACCACACAAGACTGAGCCCCATAGTAACTATTACCCAACCAAATCCAAGAGCTTTATAGAAGGGAACTGATCACCTCTAGCAGGATAGACTTTCTTTTCACCTTTATGTAACTCAAAAATGGGTGAATGGAGTTTGCTCAGATTTCTCCCCAAATATTCACCTTCAGGCAGAGGCCGATGGTGGAAAATTTCAGCCAAGAAGAAAGTTATGAGCATGTTCAAAGTAGGGGGAAACATCAGGGTAAAGTTCATTATGAATTTCAATGTCAGCAGAAATTATAACTAAGCCCTGCAACTCTGCTAAGTATTAGCGGTGCAATGAGTACAAATGTCTGAATCGGTGGATAGTATCGACTGCGGGAGCTTCTTCAGTTTGTGATGGCGCTAGCTAGCCAGTGTTGGGGGGTTATCCAAAAGAAGGATGGATTGGTGGTTAAAGCACTGACCTAGCACTCAGAAGATCACTGACTCTACCCCTGACTTCCTGTTTGCTCCTGGACAAGCCACCAAATCCCCTTGTGGCTTAGCTATAAAAGGGCGGTAATAACCATTTCTGCCAAGCCTATTGGACACTAAACTCCTTGGGGCATTTTGTGCGTCTGCTAATGGTGCTCTGATCTCACCAGCAACAGCCTGTGCTAATGTGATGCCTTGAGAGTGAGCTGCGCTATCATTCCTCAGATGCTAGAACCCCCCCCCCCAAACCACACTGTTCTGATTTCCATGACGCCCCTTCTGAATCACCCAGAAAACCAGCATGTAATGGGAATGGGGTGACTGTGGGGTGTCTGGAGGCTGACAGCCCCTGTATTGCTGTGCCAGTCGTGGTTATACAATGAGAGGAAGCACATTTTACCTCCATGATCTTTCCCTTATTCTTGCTAGACCACAAAATTTGTATATTCCGAGAAGAACCAAGCAGCAGAAAGCAGAATTACCCTCCATGTTGGGGAGAGGAAAATTTAGTACCAATGTTATCAAGCCAGGAAAAATGGCCAATTATCTTTATACATAACCACTTTCTGCCCACTGAGCCAGTAATCGCCATGTCCAACATTAGTCACTGAGCATGGGAAGCACTTCTAAAGTTAAATACTGAAAAAGGTTGAAGATGAAATAAAAAGTCCAGGAAAGGTAAAAAGTCAAGGGGCTAGGCCCTCGGCTGGTGAACCTAGCTCCACTAGACCCACAAAGTTCCTACTCTAGGAACTGACCTGGCGTTATCGTATAGCCTGTATATTTGATGGGATATATTTAAGAACATAGTCATGTATTAATGCATATATTTAAGAAGAAACAGATGAGTGGAAGATAGAACATACAGGCAAGGTGGCCAAGTTAATTTTACGGAAGGGCCCTTCCTTTTTTGTGTTTCCTATTTACAAAATATCAACCGTGCAACCTCGGTGGGGACTGAACTACATTTTTTTTTAACTTAATTTCATAGGTTTAAAAACACCTAAATATTCTGCTCCTTCACACTCTCAGAAAGGAAGGCATATTGCCTCTTAAAGGCACAAATGACTTTCCTGTAAGCAGGGGCGGCTCCAGGCAGCAGCGCTCCAAGCGCATGCCTGGGGCGGCAAGCCACAGGGGGCGGCCTGCCGGTCACCGCGAGGGCGGCAGTCAGGCAGCCTTCGACGGCATGCCTGTGGGACGTCTGCTGGTCCCGCGGTTTTGGTGGCAATTCAGCAGCGGGGATGCCGAAGGCGCGGCACCGGTGGACCGCCCGCAGGCGTGCCGCCGAATCTGCGTTACCAGCGGACCGCCCGCAGGCATGCCGCCGAAGGCTGCCTGATTGCCGTGCTTGGGGCGGCAAAATACATAGAGCCGCCCCTGCTAGGGTGCCTCATTGGAGTGTCTATGAACATTTCACCCTTTCCGCTGCACAGTTGATGGCTGCATTCTAAGCTGCATGGCTTTATCACAAGTGTCAGTGCAGCGCTCGCAAGGACTGTAATGATGCTTCCCAATGAGCACTGTGTGGCACCAGAACATGAGAATATGAGAAACTTCAACGTGCCACTAATGGTGAAACATCAGGGAGAAAAACACATTGTGACAGCCGTAAGGACTTGACAAGAGATGGAAGGCTTCAGCTTACAAGGCAACAACTGGATAAAAGTTGTCCAGTGCCTTGTAGAATTGTAGCTAAAAGCCTGCACTTCTCGACCCATTCGTGCACCAGCCAAATTCTGCTGTTATGCTGGTAAAAAAATAAATAAAGACAATAACTCTAGTGACATCAGTGGAGTCACTGGGCAGTTACTGAGAGCAGAATTTGGCCCAGTATCTCAGAAACGGAGAGATTTTGCAGTTTACAGAAAGCCTGCCCTACAAATGCTCAGTGTAGCATTAAAGAGTCATAATTTATCATTTGCCACCTGTGATCCGTGGAACAAGTAACACGCCCTCATTCTGTTCTGAAGAGTAGCCTGGCCTCCACTTACAAGTGTAATATATCTGCTCCCAAATCATTAGCGCTATTGGTTTGTTTTTCACCCAAGAGACCAGAAATGCCCTTGACAATGTACCAGAGGGGCTGGCTTTTTGTTCTGTATTTGTACAGTGCCTAGCACAATGGGTCATGGTCCATGACTGGGGGAGGGGAGGGGGGAGGGACAGGCTCCTAGGTGCTACCACAATACAAATAAATAAACAGTATCTCTTTGTCTTTAGTGCACAGTGTTTTGTGCTCTGAAAGGGCC
This sequence comes from Trachemys scripta elegans, assembly GCF_013100865.1. Taxonomy (NCBI): domain Eukaryota; kingdom Metazoa; phylum Chordata; order Testudines; family Emydidae; genus Trachemys; species Trachemys scripta. Next base: position 103,885,081 of record NC_048305.1, on the reverse strand, counting down.
TCTCTTCACTCCACAGATGGCCTCCCTGTGTATTTAGAGTCGGATCTGGTTGCTTTCATGACAAAAGCCAGTATTTCAACTCCTGTTAACACTGCAGAGCCAGGACACAGGAGGGGATCTGGATTCAGCAGGAACGTCTGCTGCTCTGCTTTTGAAACTATAATCCCCATCCTCATCCTGCCGTGGCATCATTCTGGGAACGCATCAGAAATTCCCCCGGAACCCCCTACGCTCCCCACTTACCCGTTGTACATTTCTTAGTAGCTCCATCAAAGTCAAAGGGATACCGGGCTGTGGTGTACCCTGCCTGAGTGCCTGAGACACAGATGCAGTGAACAGGACAAGAACCACAGCCCCTCCAAACTAATTTAACTCATCCCGAGTTCCAGCAGGCAGCAGTTTTGAGGAGCTTGCGTTCAAGGCTGGAGCGTTGGACACGTCACGTTTCTTTTCCTGCTAGCACCTGATTCTCGGTATTGACGGAGATTCACTGGCGCTTCCTTCGCCGTGTGTAATTATATATGACACGGCGCATTATGGTTGCTGTTTAGATGGAAGAGGCTCTTCCGCAGACATCTCTGCAGAGGGGTTTCTTAGTGTGTGTGCAGTAAATCTGCCTGGAGCCCTGGCTGAGTGAGTGTCCCTGTCAACTGCTTGCAAACACCAGGGTGAACTGATTTGGAGTGTATGAAAATAACAGGCTAGATGGGGTGAAGCTCCTGAGGAAGGTTGAGGCAGCCGGGCAGGCATTGATCACTGACCCAGAATCCCTGACAGTGTAAAATACCAGGCTTCACTCTAGTACAGACCCCTGGCAAGACTGCTAGGCCCTGAAGTAACATAGCCAGGTAATATGGAGACAGATCAGGGAGTCTCGGACCAGTGCCTTAACCACAGGCCATCCTTCCTGCAGGCTGCTCTGTTGCCAGCGCTACAGTGAGTCCCTTGTTGGAACAGAGCTTTCAGAGCAACTTTACCAGCTCTGCTTCTCCGACAGGCCACGTCTCTGCACTGCGAGTGACCAGGGAAATGGGCACAGCTCAGAACAGCACGTGGCCGGGGCACGGGGGTGTGTAAATCTACTGATAACAGGTACAGACTTTTAGAGGCCTTGGAATAACAGGCTCCAGCATGCAGCCATGGAAGCCAAGGGAGGGGTCTTGCCGCCGGTTTGAATTGGACGCCGGGTTCATTCTCTAATCTGCCCCTAGGAAGGGCTTGGGGAATGTCAGCGCCCCTTTGCTCTCCCCATCCCGTAGTCTTTGTTCTCCACCCATCCTCACTTGCCCCTCGCCCTCTAGTTTAGTCCCTTTGCTGAGTGTTTCTCTCTGGTCCTCTCTGATTTTCCATCGCTCCAGTGGGCTCTCGCTCCCTGGGCACTTCACTCATTTTTATCTGCCCTGTCGGCTTGCTTTGCCTGCTTTATTTGTCTGTCTGTCCCCCTCCTCTCTACCTGTCCGTCCCCCACCCATGTCTGTCTGTCCCCCACCTCTCTACCTGTCCGTCCCCCTCCCCTCTGTCTGTCTGTCCCCCTCCTCTCCACCTGTCCGTCCCCCTCCCCTCTGTCTGTCTGTCCCCCACCCATCTCTATCTGTCCGTCCCCCTCCCCTCTGTCTGTCTGTCTGTTCACCCTCCCCCGCCCCCGCCACCCTGGCAGGAGCGGATCGATTGGGCGAAGCCGGGCAGGTATCGGCGCTCGATTGGCCGTGCCTGGCGGCGAGCGGGGCCGCTCGGGATAGAGCGAGGAGCCCGGAGCGGATCGATTGGGCGAAGCCGGGCAGGTATCGGCGCTCGATTGGCCGTGCCTGGCGGCGAGCGGGGCCGCTCGGGATAGAGCGAGGAGCCCGGAGCGGATCGATTGGGCGAAGCCGGGCAGGTATCGGCGCTCGATTGGCCGTGCCTGGCGGCGAGCGGGGCCGCTCGGGATAGAGCGAGGAGCCCGGGAACCAGGGCCCCGCCCCTCCCCCCGCCCCGCCGAGAGCAGCCGGGGACGGGCCGGACCCAGCCAGCCCCCCCCCCCCGGCGCGCGAACCAGGGGTGACCCCCCTACAGCCCCTCCCCCCGCTAGTCCCCCCGGCGCCCGAACCCCCGAACCAGGGGTGACCCCCCCATACACCTGCCTGCCCCCCACACAGCCCCCCCCGCCAGACCCCTCCCCCATACAGACTCCCGGGGTGCTCCCCTCCCCCCTCCAGCCTCCAGCCCCCAGCTGGCCGACTCCCTCCCCTGGCCTGAGCGCCCCCTCCCCTCGAGCTGCACCCTGCGTGGGGCTGGATGGTGCTGTAGCCCCCTACGATGGTAAGGGGGGGCAGCACCCCCATGCAATCACTGGCAGCCCCCCCCCCCACTCCCATGGGGTTGCCGCACTCCTTCATCGCCATCTCTCTCTCCTTCCTTCCTGCAGCGGAGAAGCCTGGCCCCCAGCCAGCTGGCCAAGAGGAAGCCGGGGGGCGATGGCTCAGAGGATGATGAGGACTGGCACCCCGAGGCGGTGAGCTCCGCACCCAGACCCCCCTTCCCCTCTGTCGTCTGGCTGGGTGGAGATCTGTTTCCAGTGCTGCTGCCCATCCTGCTCCTGGGCTGGGCTGTCAGGGTAGCGCCCTCCTTTGGCTGGGCTGAGAAGTGCATAGGACCGGCCTGTCTGCCCTCTCCCATGAGCAGGCCCAGTTTTCTCAGTAGCCACCACCTCTCGGGATGCTCAGCGGTGACACTTTGGCCGACAGAGCACAGGTCCCAGTGCGTGATGGGCAGGGCAGGGCATTCCCACTCTGGAGGGCTGGGATTATGGAATTCACGTCCATTGGAAATCGGCCTGAGCCTAAGGCGCTCCACTGTTAGACCAAGGTACAAGTCCCAGTTGTTTAGGCAGGTGTTTCTCTAGACAACCAGGGAGACCCCAAACACACTGACCCTGGGCATTTAGCCGTTGGCACCTGGTCATCATTTTAAGAAAGCAGCTATAAAGTCCCATGGAATTCAGTGGCTCTCTAGGGTCCGGTCCAAAGTTTAGATCCCAGACTTCACTAGAGTTTGGGGATGTTTGGGTGTGGACCATATTTTAAAAGTCAAAGTATGTGTATCTCAGTAGAGTTGGTCTCTCTTCTCGGATAGAAACAAACCGTCGCCCTCCAGGAGAACCACTGGATGTGCTGGGGGAGGCTAAATTACCAGAAATAAAGATTCATAGATTTTAAAGTGAGAAGGGGTCAGTGTGATCATCTAATCTGACCCCCTGTATACCATAGGTCAGAGAACCTCACCCCGTGATTTCTGCATCAAACCCATAACTTCTGTTTGAGCTACAGAGCATATTGTTTAGAAAGATACCCTCTCTGGAGGGAGAGATGGTTTGAATGGGATCATTATAAATCATTGACCCCTCTATGTATGTATGTATTTGTCTTGTCACTTTCCTGAGTGTCTAACATTCAGTTGAAATTTGCACCCCTTTCGCTTCCCCAATAAGAACTCTCATCAGGAGTCAATGGGGATGCTAAAAACACTATAATCAGTGTGCTAGCCAGCATGGGGTGCTAACTTTTTTCATGAAGGAAGTTTGCTAGCTGAAAACAAAACAAATGCATTTTTGCTGACCCATATTTCTGCTAAGTGCACCCAAATACTGCATGGCTTAGCAACGTGACACCACTAGTTTGGGAGGGGCTGATGGATATATTCAGAATTAGAGGAGTGTTTTAAACACTTTCAATTCTCAGTAGGTAAAATTTTGGGCCCATCGACCTTGGCAGTGCCCTTACGATGGCAGTGAGTAATGATGTTCTGTTTTCAAATGTACTCAGCTGGCTGGCTTCATTGTCTGGGTGGTTAGATGCTTATAGAGAATGACGATGATACATTTATCCTGTGTTGGTCTCTCCGAATCATCCGCATCCTGTCCTGATTTTCTTTCTTAGACTCCGAAGAAGCGGAAACCTGGCAGTGAGAGCCAGAGCTGGGAATGTTACGTGTCACCTTTCCGGAAACCCTTGGCCCAGTTGACCAATCGACCTCACTGCCTTGATAGCAGCAAACATGTAAGTGGATCACTCGAGGGCATATTATCAGCACATGCCAATGAGTAGTTGTGCACTGTACATCTGTAATCAGAAGGGCTCACACACTTCTATTAGGTTATACACCTTGGGCATGATCTGTACACGTTGCATTTATGAAAACTTGCATTGAGTCAATGGAAATTCCACGTAATGAGGGCTTGCACGGTTATTTATGTTAAAGTAGCACCTAGAGGCCTCACCTGAATTCAGGGTCCCACAAGGCCAGGCACTTTATTCATAATGAAGTTCACACAACTTACCTATGGAAATATTCCGGGATGCAGTCAAGTAGTAGTAACGTATTTAAGCAAGAAGTGTATGATGCTAAGATGTTTAATCAGATGAAGCGGTATTAGTCAGTTTCATGTTTTGGAGAGTCCAAAGAGAAAACATATTAAATATGACTTTAAAATAATTTATCTTGGATTGAAACATCAGTGGGAATTGGGAGCGCTCAGCACTTTGTAGGATTGGGGCCTTAGCAAATGGCTTCTTTGTCTGTTATGTAGCCATCTCTGATAAAATGTATATTTTTCTTTCTCCATTCCTAGGAGGCATTTATCCGCAGCATTTTGTCAAAACCCTTCAAAGTACCCATTCCAAATTATCAAGGTAAAATGAAGGGGGTTTAACAGATCTGTATCAAATCTGCCTCCCATGAAAAAGTTGGCATTTTGATTTGTCAGACAGTGATATTTTCCTCCTTTTGTATGTGTTTGTTAGTTTGAACAGAAAAATATAGCCCCATTAGTGAAGCAGTCTTATTTCTTATTAGTATTTAGTTTGGATAATCCTACATTTAATGGATTCTGTATTTCGACGGTTACATATTTGACAAAGTACCATAGGCTTGTATGCCATGTTACTGAACAAAACTGTGAGACAGGTTTCTGGCCCAAAGAGTTTACAGTCTAAATAATATCCCCAATATCACTAACTGGAGGAACAATGTATGTGAAACCAATAAACTTGCACCAGTTTTCTTTATACTTGACTTGATACATTAAGTCTCAAGGTGATCTTTTTAATAAGCTGTGTATGATAGCTTCAGCTGTTCTTAAATATTTGGAGCACAAATTTCTGACTGGAACAAATGGGACCATTTTTTTCCCCCTTGATTCAATAACAGGTCAACCAGTTTCACTCAAACATTATTTAATAAAAAACCCACATTTGGACTGAGACCAAGAATGGTAATTATCAACCCAAAAGGAATTTATTTGGTACAATGCTGAGCAGCTGAAAAAGCAGGTTTCAAAGCATGTTGGAATTAAGCCTTATTTGTAGAGGGCGTAGTGCATGCCTGCACAGCATATATTTATGGTGGGAATCACTAGATGGCACTGTTACACAGAGTCATCTTTTCTTTGCAGGTGAGCATTGTGCAGTCTTTTAAGAGAAGCTGGATTGTTGTTTTGTGCTCAATGCTCTTTTGGGGAAGGTGTTGCAAGCAGCAGGAGATTATGCTTCATTTTAATCTCCCTAACTAGAGTCAATCCTTGGAGCAGAATTGCTTCCTGGGAACCAGGCATTGATGTTTGGGCAAAGATTTCTGAGGGAGAGGTTTCCCCGTGTGCTGTTTATGCCCACTTCTGTTCAATCACTGGTGTATCTGTATAAATAAATTACACTACGAAAATGCCCAGGTTCCAAGTCACTAATTTCTACTCTTAACGGGAAGCTCACCTGCAAGGCCACAACATCTGCTACCGCACGGCAGAGGAGGGTGACAGTACAGTAGATGATGTGATATCATTACAAGATATGGCAGCCCACTGTTAAATGTAGTGCTGTAAAGGTAGCTGCTAATGGTCACATCCTGCCCTGGGATAAATGCACTGAGCTCTGAATTGGTATCTGAGAGGAGGATTTGGGCCAGTGGTTTGTGAGATGCCTAGTTGTATATTTACTGTACTCCTGGAACATACAGCCTTTGGCCCTGTTTGTCATTACACAAGGCTAAATTATGGCCTTGAAGAGCCTAGGGACATCTTCAGCACTCAAATGCTGTGGAAGTGCCTGTATTAGATGTAATGCATCTGCAGGACTGGCAGGAGAATGTAGTCAGCACCCCCATAGCCAGCTCAATCAGTGTTACCCAGTGTGCAGAGGGGGTTGGGTTGTGACTGTGTACCTGCCCCACCAGTGCTCCCCCACAGATTATTGCTGCCTCTGTGTGAGTGCAGTGGGGGACAGGGCTCCCTGCCCCTCCCTCTCAATGCACCCATAGAGAGCCATCCGTCAGCTGGCTCGTAGAGCACATCTAAGCTGCTGGTGCATGCAGCGTTGGCTTCTTCTTGAATCTGTATTCTGCCGGCAACACACCCACACTGTAAACAGCATGTGGAGCCTCCTCCTTCAGGGCAGTGGATTGTATCTGAATTTTGCACGGCTCAGTTTTTTCTGGGAGGAAGCAACTGGCAATCCTTTGAGTCCTGCCTGTGATTGTTTTCAGGGTCGCTGGGCTTGAGGGCCCTGGGCATCAAACGGACAGGGGTAAGGAGCGCTCTCCATGACCCTTTTGAAGAAGGGGCTCTGGTTCTTTATGAGCCCCCGCCGCTGAGCGCACACGACCAGCTGAAAATAGACAAGTGAGTTACCCACAAAGCAGGTATTGTAGCTCCAGCCTCATTGGCTAGTCTTCTATTCCCAAAAGGCTCTGAACCAAATTTGTATCAGAACTTTGGAGTTAAATTTGGTTCCGAGCCTTGTGGCTCTGGAATGTCTCTAGCTTGTAGCAATAGTAACCAAAGGAAGGCGCATATCCATCTTAAATCATTTGTGGTGTCCTACCCACAGGGTTGACTCATGGGTAAGCCCAAGGCCCTTTGTACAATTCAGTCCATTCCTAAGAGGGCTTTATTCCCTGTCAGTTGAACATTTCAGTGCTCTGTCAGGATATGTCAACATTAAGGTACAAGCCAACCAAAATGAGGAACTGAAAACTGGGCATTAAAATGGGAACCGTCAGGCAACCTTACCTATAGTGATCACTGATGCTCCCATTGCAAGGGCGAAGCTATCTTTGTTAACCATTGCTTCACTTCCAATAACAGTATGTCAGAGAGGTAGGATGGTCCAATGGTTAAAGCACTAGCCCAACATTGGGGAGACCTGGATTCAAGTCCCTGCTCTGTCACAGACTGCATTTGTGATCTTGGACAAGTCACTTTATTCCCACTCTGTACAATGGGAATAACAGCATTACCTGTCTCACAGAAGTGTTGTGAGGATAACTACATTAAAGATTGTGAGGTGCTCAGATCCTATGGTAATAAGTATGTAGGCTAGATATATCCTGTAACCTTCATCTAGGAGTTGCAGGATATTTCAGATTAGCACTATCTGTGTTACAAAAGTACTCAAGTCACAGCATCTAGTCATAATGTGGCTGCCCTGTGACATGGTCACCACCCATTCCTGTATTGTGGTGGGTGCGGGCTCTGTATCTGAATTGTGTTCCAGCTTTGCATTCAGGGACACAGTTACAACATGGTTCCACCTACACTGCAAAATGGAACTGTGGTATTTAACTGTCAGGGCAACCATGTACCAAGTCCTAACGTGGTTGATTTTTGCAGAGCAGATAGGATTGCTGGCAGTTTCCTTCCTCGTGCCACTTACCAGGAGTCCTCAGAACAGTGGCGAGCAAAAAAAAAAAAAGCCTGGATCAGTGTATTCATTCTTCTCTATCTCCTTTCTTGTTTGCCTCCTGCAGGGACAAAGTGCCAATCCATGTTGTGGTGGACCCCGTTCTCAGTCGGGTTTTACGGCCTCATCAGAGAGAAGTGAGTTTTGTGGGAAACTACTTTGAACTTGTCCATCAGGAGTTCCTTAATCTCCACCTCAAGTGCTTAAACTTCAGAGAATTCTGGGCAAATGGGTGGAGGGAGGATGTACAAAGCCACACCGCTACCTTCACTAGGAAGATCTGTTTCTAACTACAGTAATGGTAACTGCAGCTGAATGGATTTAAGATCATCCTTAAATATGCCAAAGACCTATTACACCACAGAGATCGTTCCTCTGCTGTGGCACATTCCATTCCCCATATAAAGTGCTGAGATATTGTGGTGTTGGGGCCCTGTAAGAAACAATTCAGAGAGGTTCAGGGTCAGTTGGATGTTAAACTGACACTACTCTAGACCTTAGCCAAAAAACACTATAGGAGATCAATTTATGATTGTAATTTCCAAGTAATAATTAATATTATCTGGTATTCTGGCCTGCTATACACACATCTGATGCGTATGTGTTTACAGTAGACTTACACAGTATCTATCTGTCTTTAAGTCAAGATACGTTCTCGCTCAACCACGAGTTACGGGCTTGATGCAGGAATCACTTGGTTGAATCTCTGGCCTGTGTTATGCAGGAGGTCAGACTGGACGATCATACTTCTGGCCTTAAAAATCTGTGACTCTACCTGCTTCCTGATGGTAATAGTCCCCCAAATTATCTGTTACATCAGAAAAGTTACTGTCTAAAAATGACACCATCTCGCTCCACAGATCTGCTCCTGGTGTCCGATCTGCTCACTTTAGTGACCGATGTTTTCATGACTTCGGTCTAGCCCCACAGAGCCAAATGAGATGGATTCTGCACTGGCTTGTGCATCATCAGTAGAACTTTAAGGAACAGACAGATCCTGCAAGGAACTCAGCGTAGAGCACTACACAGAGCTCCTTGAGGCTTGGGGCCTATTTATACAGTATTTATACAGAGGTGTTCACCTGCAACACACCTCAGTAGGGTTTGTGTTAATAGTGTGGCGTGCTAGTCAGGAAGAGCCCACCTTGGCTTACAAATCCCCCTGTGCCCAGTGCAACAGTCATTGTTCAGGATAGAACCACATCTCAAGACCTTTTATCATTGCATGTTAACTTGTTTGACTCTCTAACCATAAATTATCTGAAAAGCTTTGCTCCGAAATCTCTGTTCCTAAATGTCACCTGGCAGTAATATATTTGGATCCTGGGTCAGCCAGTGTAGCTGCATGTATGCCTTTCAGTGAAAAATATCTCCAGTCCTAAATACCAGAAACAGCAAAACCCAAGGCTCATGTGTTAAAATAAAACAAAAAACCGCCACACAACAGGCTAGGTGCCTAATAAGCTGTGGAGGATCATAATGGATACAGGACACTGTCAGCGGTAGACTTATAACCAGAGGCTGTCTGGGTGCAACCTGTGAGTTCTCATGACCTTCCAAGCTAAGCAGGGTCAAGTTAGCTTTGTGCCCAGATGGGAGACCTGCAGGGGTTGGTTTAGGCAGCTCAGTAGCTTGTGTTTTCCTTTCTGAGTCGATACTGGACCGGTCAGTTGTGCTTGTCTACAGCTGCATACCATTGCCATCTTAGGTGTTCCTCGTTTACCTGTCAGTGCAGTATGTAGGTGCTAGTCTGAGCAATCAGATTCTTCCTGCCTTAATATCTCTCTTGTAATTTCAGTTGGACACTTCTTCACTTCCTGTCTCAAACTGGTGTGTAGCATCGCTATGCGTTGTTAACCAGTTGTATTGCTGGTTCCGCCCCAGAGGTAGCTGCATTTCAGCAGCATCTCTGGGGATTCCTCTATATAGTTAGCATAGCGCTTCGAGTCCCTTTGAGATGTGCTGTGTAAGTCTGAGATACTGTGTATGATAAGCTCAGTCCCACAATGCAGGGAGACTGCGTTACTGCACACGGCTTTCGTTCTGCATCCACAAGTCCATTCTAATCAACAAGCACCGCTTTTCATGCAGGGGGTGAAGTTTCTTTGGGAATGTGTCACGAGCCGGAGGATCCCTGGGAGCCACGGCTGCATAATGGCTGACGAGATGGGTCTGGGCAAGACCCTCCAGTGCATCACTCTGATGTGGACGCTGCTGCGTCAGAGCCCCGACGGCAAGCCTGAAATCGACAAGGCAATGGTGGTCTCTCCTTCCAGCCTGGTTAAAAACTGGTACAATGAAGTCGGCAAATGGCTCGGAGGAAGGATTCAGCCGCTGGCCATCGATGGAGGCTCCAAAGACGAGATAGACCGTAAACTAGGTATGGAGGCAACTGCACACAGGTGGCTTGTCTGCCCCTCGGTCTGGAGGGGTGTCTTCTAGCAGAAGGAAAAGACACTTCAACAGCTGATGTAAAGATCTAGGGCCAGAGCCAAAGCCTACTGAATTCACTGGGGGTCTTTTCATTGACTTCAGTGGTCTTTGGCTCAGGCCCCTACACCTCTGTGTTCATTCAATGGATGATCTCCTGTGTGAACCCCCAATGGGATTCACATGGGTGTGTATGGTTAGGGCAGTTTCTGAGCCTTCCTCTGCTGGAGAGCAGCCAGCACAGGAAAGGGCAGGGGATGGGAGGCTGAGGGAGGGACCAAAGGGCATTGAGTGGGAGGTAAAGGGAAGGGACGGGACGGGGAGGTTAGCAGAAAAGGAGGAAGATGTGAGGGGAGGAAGCAGAAGGTCAGCAGGGAAGGGAGCCAATGGAGAGAAGTGTCTCAGAATGTTAAAGGGAAAGTGTCTCAGAAGGGTTTGTTTAGGGCAGGGGTGGGCAAGCTACAGCCGGTTTAAATTGGTCCTCGAGCTCCTGCTGGGGAGCGGGGTTTGGGGCTTGCCCTGCTCCCATGCTCCAGCCAGGCAGCGGGGTTGGAGGCCGCTCTGCGTGCGTAAGCCGAGGCTCCCAGCAGCATGTCCCCGCTCCGGCTCCTACGCTTAGGGGCAGCCATGGGGCTCTGTACGCTGCCCCCGCCCCAAGCACCACCCCCGCAGCTCCCATTGGCCGGGAACTGCGGCTAATGGCAGCTGCAGGGGTGGTGCCTGTGTACGGGGCAGCGCGCAGAGCCGCCTGGCCACACCTCCACATAGGAGCCGGAGGGGGGACATGCCGCTGCTTCCAGGAGCTGCTTGAGGTAAGCGCCGCCCAGAGCCTGCACCCCGACCCCCTCCCCTATGCCCCAACCCTCTGTCCCCAGCCTGGAGCCCCCTCCCACACCCTGAACTCCTCATTTCTGGCCCCACCCCAGAGCCCGCACTCCAGCCAGAGCCCTCACCGACTCCTGCACCCCAACCCAAATTTCGTGAGCATTCATGGCCCGCCATACAATTTTCATACCAAGATGTGGCCCTCAGGCCAAAAAGTTGGCCTGCCCCTGGTTTAAGGCCTGCTCAAAAGCAGTTGGAATAAATGGAAAGACTCCCCTGGACTTCAGAGGGCGAGGAATGAGGCTCAGTTGCTATCTTCTGCCTGGCTGTCAAATATTTTTCCATTCTCTGTGCCGCTCACGTCTTCCTCTTCCTTCCCGTAGCCGGCTTTATGAACCAGCGTGGCCTGCGAGTGCCTTCCCCCATCCTGATCATCTCCTACGAGACGTTCCGCCTTCACGCCGAAGTTCTCCAGAAGGGGAGCGTCGGTCTGGTCATATGTGACGAGGTACAGAGAAGGCCACTGGTGTTTCCCTAGTTCCATGCTGAGTTTTTTCTGCTTTCATACGGAGAAATCATCAGAAAGGCCTGGCAGCATTTGCATCCCTGTGTTGGAAGTGCTCTTGGTGGCTAGCCCACAAATGGAATGTGTGATAATATCCAGCCCCTTTCAGCCAGAGCTCCCCGGGTGCTGTAGGAATGGCGGTCAGTAGCACTGCCCTCACTTCACAGATGGGGAAGCTGAGTTACAGATTGGCTAAATGACTTGCCCGGGCTCATGCTGCAAGTCAGGTCTCATGACTCCCAATCCTTTGCTCTGACCACTAGATCACGCTGCCTCCCATATGTTGTATACATGGCGTGTGTTGTCAGGCTGGATCTGTGTCCCCCCAACAGTAGAAGGTCAAGTGTTGACTATGCTGAGGACAACACAGTACAGTTTAGGGAACAAAGGGCCTGCTCCAGTGTCCATTGACATCCATGAAAGTTGGATCAGGACCTACAGGAGCATTGGACTCTTGTGCGTGAGAAAGAATCACTTTCCTGAGCGCTGGGCTAGCAGGAGGAGCCCTATCTGTGGAGCTGTAAGTGCGAATGCGTGCCTGAAGGGGAGCCCCTGAGTGGTCTCCTGGCACTGCTGGGGGTGGGCTGGCGATACAGGGGGAGAACGTGTGAACGGGCAAGGTGAGTGAGCCTTAGGCTAACGAGTTCATACTCTCCCGGCGCTGGATTCTACTCTGCCGGGGCCGGATTTTCGGGAGCTGCCTTCACATGAGTAAAATGTAGTTCCATTCAGACCTTTTCCCCTTTTTGTTCTCCGATGCTGCGTATCGGTATCCAGGTTCACATTTGTGCTAGAGCTTCGTTTCCCTAAAGGGAAAGCAAGCCCGTGCCCAGCCCCAGACCGATGAAGAGCTGTACAGCACTCTGCCCACGCACTTACTACTTCCTCTGCCTCCCCTAGAGGAGTTTCATTGAATGCTAGTGACACTCAGTGGCTTGATTCTGTATCCGCTATAATGCAGACTGAGATGATCCTGAAAATGGAGCACATTCTTTTCTCTGTGTTTATACTGGGCCCTTCCCCGTGGTATCTGGGCACCTTAATGTTTTGCCCATGAGTAGCAACTTTCATCCAAGGATCTTGCAGCACTTTACAAATAGCGATATATGTCCCATCCCGGCTATCGCTGGGAGCTAGGGGATGTTGTCCCCATTTTAAGAAACGAAATGTTTTCTTAATTTGGGCCATATAATAATAATTATTAGGGGTGCACCTAGGAGTAGCACTAGTCATAGAGCAGGGCCTCACAGTGCCAGGTCCTGTATATACCCAGAACAAAGACAATCGTGTCCTTACAGTTCAAATAAATCAGTGTTGACAGAGATCTCTCAGACCTGTTTCCTCTCATCAAGTGCCATGGGATTTCCTGTTTGCTTTTTTTTCTTTTTAGGGCCATAGACTGAAGAACTCTGAAAATCAAACATACCAGGCTCTGGACGGCTTAAACACCCCACGGCGAGTTCTCATCTCAGGGACCCCCATTCAGAATGACCTGCTCGAATACTTCAGCTTGGTGCACTTCATTAACTCGGGCATCCTAGGTAAGGAGCGTGAAGTTGTTAACCCCTGTGCAGCGTTTAGAACCATAAAAATGGAAGGCTTGAAGGGACCTGGAGAGATCATCAAGTCCAGGCCTCTGCGCTGAGGTAGGACCAAGTAAACCTAGACCATCCTTGGCAGGTGTTTATCCACCCTGCTCTTAAAAACCTTCGAAGAGGGAGATTCCACAACTTTCCTTGGAAGCCTGTTCCAGAGCTTAATTACCCTTCAAGTTAGAACATTTTTCCTAATATCTCACCTAAATCTCCCTTGCTGCAAATTAAGCCCATTACTTCTTGTCCTGCCTTCAGTGAACATGGAGAACAAGTGATCATCATCGTCCTCATTATAATAGTTCTTAACATGTTTGAAGACTGTTATCAAGACCCCCCTCAGTCTTCTTTTCTCATGATTAAACTGCGAATCAAGAGGCAGGTGGCCTAGCTGGCAGGGACCTCCCCCAGCCACCAGTGCTGGAGAAGTCAGCAGCACCGGTCTTCGTGATGGGCCTGAATTGCAAAGTTCAAATGCAAATCTGAGCATTATCCTCGTTTATAGCACGTATATTCCAGTAGTGTCTAGTCACCAACCAGATTGGGCCCCAGTGTGCTAGGTGCTGTACACATTCATAGTAAGAAACAGTCCTCACCCCCAAAGAACTTACAAGCTAAATAGAGTAGGCAGACAAAGGAAGGATTAATTATGCCCATTTCACAGATGGGAAACTGAGGCACAGAGAGATGAAGGGACTTGCCCCTGGGTCACACAGGGATTGTGTGTCCGAGCTGGGAACTGAACACTGATCTGGAGTCCCAGCCTACTGCCTTAACCACAAGACCACCCTTCCTTTTGATTTCTTCGTCCAGTGATGGTCACATCCAGGGTTTTGATTTGGGACTGTTTCCTCCAAAGATGAGGAAGCTTGTGAATCTGGGGTTCACCTCGTCACCCCATTTACAAGGGAAAGGAGAAATGTGTTTGAACAGAGGCATGGTTTGATTTGTTTCTATTTCCTCCTTGCTGGCAGATCTAATGCAGATTAAAATATTCCGTCTCTGGGCTCCATCTTGTGTCCATTGCCCTTGGTAATCTGTTGGTGCTTTATGTTCTCTGCTGCATCAACAGGTTCAGATTGGCTCTGATGCTGTCTGGCGGGGAGGGCGAAGGCTTGTCCCAGAAGGGCCACGTTCTGTTCAAGGGCAAGAATAAATACAGCAATCCATAAATCAGTCTTTTATGTTTCGTTGCTCCTCTGAAGGCCCTGGTCTTTTTGTGGTGAACCGTAACGGCGTGGCATTAAATCCAGCCCTTCCTCGCACACAGAACTCTCTCCCCAGTCCAAGAGTAATATGTGGGCTGTGTCTGATTCTGCCCCCAGAATTTCATCAGAGGGAGGATGGGATGAGGATGGGGATAGAAGATGTTTTTATTTCCTCCTCTTTTTCTCCATGAGTTTTGATTTGGCTTGGGGACTTAGTACAGGGAGGCAATGTGATCGATTGTCCCATGTCTTCAGCAACTCATGGACCCTATTCGTGCCTCAGCACCATATTATAGATTGGGAAGCTAATAGCTTCTGGGGGTTACGGTTAATTATACTTGTAAAGTCCTTTGGGGATGGAAATGCTGTATAAACGTTAAGTGTTATTCTGTTGCTCACATTCACCTGCATTGCCTGAATCATTTCTGATGCGACAAGCTAGTGTTTAAGTGTTTCCATCCAGGGCCCATACCCTGTGACAGTGCCAGGCGTGGAGGGTAAATCCACTTTTTTATCAAAGGCCCACATGCCTGCAGATGAGATGCTGTTGTAACATTTGTCCTTTCCCCTCTGTTTTGGACAGGGACAGCGCAGGAGTTTAAAAAGCATTTTGAAATCCCAATCCTAAAAGGCAGGGATGCAGATGCAAGTGAAGTGGAGAGGCATAAAGGGGAGGAGCGACTCAAAGAGCTGATCAGCATTGTGAACAGGTGAGTTCTAATATCCTCTCCCCGGAAAGCTAAGCATAAACCCTCTCCCACATACAGCCATTTTTGAAGATTACAGTCTGGTGTCGGAACAAGTTCTGTTGTGAGTTTTGCACATTGACTAGCTGATGAGTCAATAAAGCCCTGTTAACACTAAGACATAAGGAATATACTTAATGCGCAGTTATACTCTGCAAAGGGACTGTCAGAATGACACTCACGGCTCCCACTAATCCCCAATTCATCACGTGTATTCAGATTACGAGTCAAATGAAGATTTTTCTAGTTGTCCCATGTTTCAAACTCCATCTGGTGCCTTAGCATCCCACTGTTTTCCTTCTGCTTGTTGCGTCAACCTTTATGATAAAGATTCGACAATGAAGACAGCTGTCAACTTTCATGATGATACATAAGGCAGAATAGAACCCAGCTCACTCTCCCATAGCTGTGTTGGCTCTGTGGGGATAACAAGAATAAACCATATTCGTGCCAGTTAGCTAAGAAGTTGTGGCACTAGGAGCAAATCTGTTGAGTATTATTAATATTTAGCTCTTATCTAGCATGTTTTGTCAGCTGATCTCAACGCGTTTTACAAAGGAGGTCAATATCATTATCCCCATTTTACTGATGGGGAAACTGAGGCACGGAGAAGGAAACTGTCTTGTCCCCGGTCACCCAGCAGGCCAGTAGCAGCGCTAGGAATAGAACTCAGGACTCCTAAGTCCCAGTCAGTGTTCTGTCCACTAGGTCACACTGTAAGATGGTTTCATTTTTTTACACAGTTACTTTTCTGATTACGAATCGTAAGTAACCACGCTAACGAAATGTTTGACAGGTAACTGACTGACCACAAGAGCCCTCACTAGAGTCTCCTTTGCATTCACAATGTTGCTGGAGTCTTGGTTCTATATAAGCTTTTGCAACCACTGCAAATGCCCTAGAGCAGTTTATATTCACGGTAAATTTAATTTCACACCGTACGGCCGCTCTGCAAAATTGGCCATGACCTTGACACAGCCTGGCAGTAAAAGGCTCAGTGAAACATGTGGCCGGGAGGGGTAGAACGTACTCCTTCTGATCCTGCTGGGCCGCTGCTTTTGTTCATGGAGAAGCGGATTTGAAGCTGCTGCTCTGGCCTGTTCAGTCTCTCCTGCTTGGGGAGTTCCCGACTATCCCCCATGCAGTGCGCACGCCCAGGTTTCAGTAACTCGCTCATCCTGGAATCATACAAAAGCCAGGCACACAGAGAAGGTCAAAGTTTGGTCAATTGAAATCAGTGGTGCCTATAGTCAAGGCAGCACATGGGAGAGACTGGTAGAAATACACTGTGTAGCACTTCCACAGCAGAGAACCCTCAGCCTAGAAACACCTGCCTCGTGCCTGCATGTAGGAACCAAGAATACACCCATCCTGGCTGATCACACCTGCCAACATGGGGTGAGGCATTTTCTCAGGCACTTCGGGCCTAAATTCTATGGAACTTGGACAGTCATATTAGTCAGGGACAATATTGCAGTTCACCACTGGCTTTTTGATTTTCATGTCATCTGTGTTTCTAATCCCTGTTTCCTTCGTTGCAGATGTTTGATCAGGAGAACTTCAGATATCCTATCCAAATACCTACCTGTGAAAATCGAGCAGGTGGTTTGCTGCAGGTACGGGACAATCTGCCCAAGTCAAAGACAGAAAAGAGAACAAAAGTAAAGGCTAAAGCAAGGGTCGGCACCTTTCAGAAGTGGGGCGCCGAGTCTTCATTTATTCACTCTAAGATTTCACGTGCCAGTCATACATTTTAACCTTTTTAGAAGGTCCCTTTTCATAACTAAACTATTGTTGTATGTAAAGTAAATAAGGTTTCAAAATGTTTAAGAAGCTTCATTTAAAATTAAATTAAAATGCAGAGCCCCCCGGACTGGTGGCAGTGTGCGTGCCACTGAAAATCAGCTCGCGTGCCGCCTTCGGCACGCATGCCATAGGTTGCCTACCCCTGGGGTAAACTCACAAAAAATAGTCTTGACTTTAAGGGCTTGGATTTTAGTGGTGTCTCATGATGGAATCTGTGTAGGACTAAGGCTCTTCCCAGTTAGGGGTGTGGTTCTGTGGCCCAAAAAAATTATAGCAGAGATGGAGGAGGAAGATTGAGATCAGCTGGTGGATCTGCCCCCAGCTGTATAACGCTGCTGCACTGTGCTAAGCCCCTTGTTCTGTTGCAGGCTGACACCTTTGCAGACTGAGCTGTACAAACACTTCCTGAAGCAAGCGAAGCCGGCCGAAGAGCTGAAGGAGGGGAAGATCAGCGTGTCGTCTCTCTCCTCCATCACGTCCCTGAAGAAGCTCTGTAACCGTGAGTGAGGGGTTGGTTTAATGCTATTACTGCATTATCTACAGAGCATTGAATGCAGAGCTTCACGCAACACTTAAGCCCAGTGCTCTGCTCCAAAGAGCGTGTAATGTAGTGACTCTGTGTGATACACTTCCTGTATAAATCACCCCAACATCTGGAGAGCTGGAACTAGACCCTGGAGCCTCCTGACTCACACAGGCCGCTGTCACTTGACCCAAAGGAGATTTCTTGTGGCTAGGCGTGCTAAGGTCCAGCCACTACAGGGCAACATCACTTCGCTCAAATACAGCCAGCAGTAAGGTGGTGGGGAATTTTTTGACTAAACATTTTGTCGTTGAAAAATGCCAATTGGTTGAAACAGAAACTGTTTGTGAAGCAGGGTCGGTTCTGATAACTCTCCTGACCTGGAATGTTTTGGGGAAATTTTTTTTGAAATTGTCTAAACCAAATATTCTGTTTTTCTGGTTCAAAATGACTTTTTCTTTTGAAACTTTGATTAATGAAAAAAGGTTACTAGAAAAGGTCAAAATCGAAAGGAAACATTTCGATGGAGTTGAACCGAAACCTTCTTTGGTTCTCAAAAGAATTTTGAGATTTTGATTTTTCTTCCCCCTTTTGGGTGGGAAGAATTTTTAAACTCTCAAGAATATTTGCAAGACAGAAAAACCGTTTCCCGCCCAGCCCTACGCAGCAGGCACATCAGCCCCAGGTACTCAGACACTGTCGGAGGAGATCCTGCAGAAGTAGGTGCTGAGTTGGGACAGGAAGGAGAGGATTTGATGGCTAGCGAATGGGAGATAGTTCTCAGCAGAAGGGGTGGCATACCAGAGAGGAGCAAAACTACAGATGGGAGAAGGAAGCCAGAGCCAGCTAGGTGGAGCAGAGGTGAGAGAGGGTGCTGGGCGAGACAAGGACACAACTGTAGACAGGGAAGAATTGTGATGCCATTGAAGTGAGGATGAGGAACTTGAACTTGATGCAGAGGAAGAGGGGAAGCCAACCAGGGTGATTTAGAGCCCAGTCCTGCTTCCATTGAAATTCTTGCGCAAACTCCAGTGGATGCAAGGTTAGAGCCCTGATCACCATTGCCATGCTCTTCTGTGGCGCCCTCTGGAGGCAGCTTCTTCCTTCCCTGGTGCTGCACTTTCACACACTTGACCCTTTCCCTGGGGTGGAGAAGACCCAGGAGGTTGTCAGCTTGCTTTTATGGAGACAGCAAGCTGCTCCGAGACATGCAGGTGATTTTTGTTCCCATAACTGGATTGGACTTCTAGAGAAAGACGTAATGCACGGAGACCAGCGTCCTGCTGCTCCACAGCCTCTTGGCTAAGAGCCGTTGTAGTATTTGATCAGTATCTTGAACTTCCTGCATCTGGAGACTCTTCTGGCCTTCAAGGGTAATGGACTCCATATGAGATATCTCCAAATTCTGTGACCGAAGCAATATCGGTGCCGTATAGTTATTTTACCAACCTGTTATGGTGACCAGTTAGTGTAATACAAGGGTCTGGCAAGAGAACCATGCATTACTACTGCTGCTAGGTGCAACAGAAAGTCCTTTGTAAATGGAGCTACCTGCTGTGGGTTTTCATGAGGCCCACCCCCAGACAATGCTTTAAGCTGGTTATTTTTCCCAGCACGTGATACGTGATTCCATTAGAGCTCTTGGGTTTTCCCCTGATGTCCCCCAGCTGTAACCTCCATCCTTCTGGCCAGATTGGAATGCGTGTGCTCCTTACAGAGCCCATCAGTGCTGCTCCCCAGCTGATCTGAGAGGTGGTCATTTAACAATGCCAAACTCTCCTTCCCTGTGCCTTGGGGTTGTCGTCACTCCCCCAGCCTGGGGAGCACGGTCAGCATGCAACGACCTGGCTGCTGGGTGTTTGAAGGAGTGATCCTGGCAGTAGGATATGAGGTAAGATTGGGGAAGGAGGAAGTTGCAGCAGCAGCAGATCTGGGAGCCAGACAGACAGGCCAGGGTGGGTGACGCTTACGCTGCACTTATATGTAATGATACAGTCAGTACGATGACGAGGACGCAGTCGTCTTGGTGCCCTCGCAGTCCTGCTTCCCTCCTCAGGGGGGAGCCCTGCAAACTTCACAAAGCCACAGTGGTTTCCAGGTTTTGTTTGTTCTTCAGACCCTGCCCTGATCTACGAGAAGTGCGTGGAGGAGGAGGAAGGGTTTGCAGGAGCACTGGAATTGTTCCCTGCTGGCTACAGTCCCAAGTCCCTGGAGCCCCAGCTGTCAGGTAACCACACTGTAACTCCGCTATGTGAATCGATTGCTTGAGAGAGGGTGGCCCCCTGCGACAGGGAGCATGTGGAATCTTATGCAATGACCAGGGATCCTTTGGGGTGAACTCTTAAGAAGAAGCTGATCTCGTGTACATCTCTGCATGTGTCCTCTCCAACCCTGTTAATACTCACGTCATCTGTAGAGCTCAAAGCATTTTAGAGAGGTCGGTAAATATTATCCCCATTATTCATATAGGGAAACTGAGGCACGGAGCGATTAAGTAGCTTGCCCAAGGTCACACACAGGCAAAGCTAGGAACAGAGCCCAGGTCTCCTGACTTATAGTCCAATGCCCTGTCCACTGGACGGTGCTGCCTCCCTACATATTGGCAATGGGATGTTTTTAACACGTTAACTTTTCTTCCTTCCAGGAAAGATGCTGGTGTTGGACTACATCCTGGCTGTGACTAGAAGCACTAGCAACGACAAGGTAGTCCTGGTCTCCAATTACACCCAAACACTGGACCTCTTTGAGAAGCTCTGCAGGACTAGGAGGTTTGTCGTTGATTTAACTGATAAGTGAGGTTTTTTACCCATGAAAGCTTATGCCCAAATAAATCTGTTAGTCTTTAAGGTGCCACCAGACTCCTTGTTCTTTATACTTGCAATATAAACCTTAGCCTGAGGTGGCTGTTCTCGAGGTTTCTCCCTGCAGGACCTCCTGTTCTGAATTCTAGCCTCAAAGGGAGGCCCTGGAAATGGAACTAATGTGACCCATCTGGTCTGGCTTCCAGGGTGAGTCAGCAGAACAGGTCTGTCCGTTTCTATAGGGGCCTACAGCCTGGCACTCAAACACAAGGGCATTTGCAGAACTGTTTCTGTTCATCTTGGGTTTTATCATTGTAAAACCAGGGCTATTAAAAGGCTATGATGATCTGATCCCATTAACCATTGTGTTGTCTTGTGCCAGGTATTTATATGTCCGACTGGATGGCACCATGTCCATTAAAAAGAGAGCAAAGATCGTAGAGCGGTTTAACAGCCTCTCGGTAAGTAGAGCTTCCCAGACCCACATCACTGGTCCTGCCAGGTGTAGCAGGTGTGATCATGTGACAGCTGGCAGGGATTTAATCTAAGTACGTCTTGCCCCACAGAGCCCTGAGTTTGTCTTCATGTTGAGCAGCAAAGCAGGTGGCTGTGGCTTGAACTTGATTGGGGCAAACAGACTCATCATGTTCGACCCGGATTGGAATCCGGCCAATGACGAACAAGCCATGGCTCGCGTGTGGCGAGACGGCCAGAAGAAGACCTGCTACATCTACAGGTTGCTCTCAGTGAGTCCGGCGTTACCTCCTTTTAACCGTGTCGGGACGTGGGGCATAGCCCAGTCTGCAGTTCATTATACTGCAGAATAATTGACCTTGCAACTGGAAAGAGACGCTGTGGCTTAGAACCCTTTAGTGTCCGTGGCCATGTGGCGTGGATTGCACTCGATGACATCAGGCTTCAAATCGTCTGCCAGTGCAGCCAATGAGAGCGTAGCCACTGATTTCAATGGGATTGCTTTTGGGCCCTGGCTCTTTAATGGTGGCTGGCTTATGGGGAAATAGAAGTGACTGAAGCTTTAGAAATAGGACATTAATCTTTTGTGGCCGGGTAGAGACGTGGCTGTCGGCAGGGCACCATGTTCCCATAATTGTTGCAGAACCCTACAGCTGCTCCTGTAGAGGTGCTCCCATTGGTGGTTATGAGCGAGCCCCCCTCCCTCCCTCCCGTTGAAAGGGTGTTGGAATTCCTACGTGCCTGTCGTCAGGGGTATGGGTGCAGCTCTGACGCCGCAGCCCACGAGGCTCAGGATTGCCATACTAACTGGGCTGATGACAGAATCTGCGCGTCCATATTCAGAGCTTTAACCACTCCCTCTCCTCCGTCGGCTGCCCCGTGATGCAGCGTTGCCCTCCTCAGCCACTGTGTTTCCCCAGCGGGGGCCTTGGGGCCATGCCGCTGTTGGGGAAAGTTCCCTGAAGGGGAATCTCTCTAGCAGGAATTCAAACATTGTTGTCATGGTGTAGCAGTTGTGTACTCTGGTTTTCCTGCATGTCGCCTCTTTACTACAGCCTGTGGCTGCATCAGCTCATGCTGTGAGCATGTCACATGTTGCCAGATAAGCGGGATTGGGCTGGGTCAGTGCTTGGAGCATTGAGGGCACTACATGAAGTAGTGGTGATGATGTGTCCCTTGGATTCTGTGGCTCTGGGCAGCTGGAGGAGTTACCTTCGGGAAGAAGGGGGAATTGAGGCTCTGACCACTTATGGCCAGTAAAGACCCTTTGGTACTTTTTAGACAGATAAAGGCTTAATCCCATTGGCCGTTCTCTCTCGTAGACAGGGACGATCGAGGAGAAGATTTTCCAGCGTCAGACCCACAAGAAGGCACTCAGCAGCTGCGTGGTGGATGAGGAGCAGGATGTGGAGAGGCACTTCTCGCTAGGGGAGCTGAAGGAGCTGTTCACATTGAATGAGACCACAGCCAGTGATACCCATGACAAGTACGTTTAGAAACACAGTGAGGGGTTAGGGTAGCCAGTGACCATGGCATAAACAGTGGCTGACTTTGTGATTGACACAGAGGCTGTAGGTGGAGACACAAGCGCTCTGGTTGGCTGAGAACCACTTTGTGAATCATTCAGACTCGTGAAGTTATTGATCTGCTGATTCAGAAGTTGCTGGTGCAGCAGGAAGATAATTATATTACACAGAGTGGCTCATTAGTAGATTTCAAAGCACTTCATGATCTTTAATGGATTTATCCTCACAATATCCCTGTGAGGCAGGGCCGGGCTATTATCTTCGCTGTACAGTGGGGAAACTGAGGCACAAAGAAGCTAAGTGACTAACTGAAGGTCCCAGGGGAGATCTGTGTCAGAGCAGGGAATTAAACCTGGGACACTCACATCCTAGGCTAGTGCCCTAAGCACGTGACTATCTTTCTCTCTGTTGATGGGGAGGTAGAAGAGGTGAATGTCTAGGGTGGACTTCTATTTCCAACACTTCATTATTCATAAGGAAACTGACACTTCCTACTCACCCTCTCATTTTATTATGGAAGTTTCTATTATCAGACAAGTAATCAAACCACCCCTGCTGATGCATCCACCTACATCCTCGGGAGGGCAAGAGGCTGTAAGATATCGCGGGGAAGGGAAAGTTATTTTTAATTTCCCAAAGCTTTTCAAGCACAGAAAGTCCAACGATGGACAATCCCTATTGGATCATCTGCTCCTTCTCCCTCCTCCTCCCCCCCCCAGCACTGCAAGATTGTTCCCCACTGTGCATTTAACGAATGGGTTGTCTGGTTTTAAATGCACAGGGGGGCCTCCACCACTTCCCTTGGGAGGCCGGTAGATGTTCATTGCCATAGGTAGTGATGCTTTATATGCAAACTGACAATTAACCCCATGTAAATGTATGAAAATTAGATCCTTCCTGTGTCCTGAATTCAGGATTCCTTATTTAAAACCTACTGCACCATAACCACTTAAAACAGCTGTGCTGGGCTGAGAGAGATAGTGATGTCCTTAGGTGATGCAAGAGAATTACCAAAGTATTTAGGTCCTGGAAGGGAAAAGGAGGCTTTTCTAAACTGACTTGTAATTCAAGTCTACACACACGCTCTGTTTCTGAACTAGGATTTTATGGGTGATTAGGTTTGAGGTCTTACTGCTCTGAGTAAAGAGAATATTGTTCACCTTCTAAATTAAGCACTTTCTCAACTCCCTTTGGAGCCACTGCTGGCTCCATGTAGTTCCTCTTTTCCCACGATTTGCCCGACTTTGAATTTGGATGGATTTTGTTATAACGCTTTCATTGTATGTATAAACGTTCACGTGTGGAGCCTAGGGTGCTTTGGAAATAAAACCCAGATTTTCCAAATGGAATCACGGTAACCAAAAATTCTAAATGACCAGTTACATGTCTCCGGTTATTTGCACACGCTGTTCTAGTACGCGTGCGCGCAGATTAGACGCTTGATTTTGCATGGGCTTTTTGTTGCACCAATTGTTAGATGAATGGGAGCAGGCTAACCCCAATGTTGATGAAGTGCATTCTTTGTTTATGCAATCTCCATTAATTGTACACCCTTTCGCCCAAATCTGAAACGCTAGGATTCTGTACCTAGCCCAGCACGTGTAGAACGTGCCCTGGTCCTCACCTGTAGAACATCTTTGTGTTATAGGATTAAGTGTCGCCGCTGTGTGAATGGCCACCAGGTAAAGCCGCCTCCTGAAGGTTCTGACTGCACCTCTGACCTCTCCCAGTGGAACCACTGTGCTGACAAGCGTGGGCTTCAGGACTCTGTGCTGAAGGCCACGTGGGATGCTGCTGTCACCTTCACGTTCCATCACCATTCCCATGAGGAGCAGCGAGGGATTCTCTGATGGTGGGGATGAGGGAAGGCTCCTATGGAGGTCAGTCGAGCCCACTTCAATCGCTTTCAAAGCGGAGGTCTGATAACAATGCAGCCTGTGCTGTTATCTGGATCCAGAACAGCAGGACAACGTTGTTCTGTTTTCTTCCATCAAGAAATTGGTAGGTCTTGAAAATTGTTAAACTGTGCTTGGGGCAGCAGCAAGCACAAGGTGTTATCCGTGCCACTCTTGTGTCTATAATATGTACTGGAGAAACAGCCGTTTGGTTTGTGTAGTGATGTGCGTCAGTCTAACCTAGGATCTGTTGTAATAGCATCAGGACATAACCAGTTCTGCATCTGTGAGAGCACATGCAAGATCCAGTTCGCAATTTGTATCGTCTTTTTATTTACCTAAGTCCCATTACAAACAAGCTAGCTCCATCTTCAGGTGTAGGTTAATTCCTGGCTGCAGATCTGGTTTTCCATGTGCAACTACCACCCACTCAAGATTTTTTCTTGGAGCCACAATTTACAGGCTAGATACTGAATGCACAGGCACTGATGAGATCTGGCATCGGCTGGCAGGGTTGACCTTTAGTAGACAGCTCTGGGAAATATAATCATTCATCTCCAGATCAATCCAACTTAAGCCATTTTTGAAAATCTTGGTCTAAATGACTTGTGCTTCTGGGTGGCCTGATTTTCAGAAAGTGCATCAGTCAGGCCCTATTAAAATCACTCTTCACTTTGAAAATCTTGGCGGAAACAACTCTCTAATTTGTGTTGTATCATTTTTAGCAAGATTATCTTTCGACAATGCAGTAAAAGAATAGTCCCTAATGTACCAAAATTTCTACAACTACATTTTATAAAATAAAGTTGCTGAAGGACAAGCAAACTGTTCTGTTTAAAACATTTTTATAAAATAAGTGTAGGTATTAAATAAATACAAGTTAAGGAAAGCAGGGCCTAAGACAGGATTTCTCTCCAAGGGTAAAATGGTTGCAAGCAAAAGTTTTTTGTTGTACTGAAGTGTCTCTTGCAAGGGGGAACTCTATTTGCCACAAATAAGACGGGCCAGTGCCTTGGCTTGGTTTAGCTTTTTATTTTCTAGTCACCAGTGTGAGAGGGTGTGTGTGTGCAGGGTAGTTTGTGTTCCAAGCACAAAATGGAAGATTGACCCAGAGCTGCTCCTCAAATGCTCAGTAACTGCAAGATTCCAGCAGACATTAATAACCATTCAACTGCAGCATAAAGTCCTCAGAGTCTGTAAGGTGAACAAGAATGTTTTAAATGTTTCCTGTTCAGTGGGCAAGAATCAGGTAAGATACTCCTCCCTCCCCCTTCTTTATCCCTTTCGTATATAACCTCACTGTTGCTGAGTTTGTTTCCCTAACCCATTTGCACTATGAAAGTGGCATGATCAATTCTACCTTGCTTGGGGGCGAGGGGTGTAAGAGCCTCTGATTTGTTAGTACTGTACACTAGTTTCTTATCCCAGCTGGGCTTGCTCCTGCACACAGTGTGAACAGCAATGGCAAAGAGTCTGGGGGAGCACTGTTCTGTACAACTTTATTTCAAGCTCTCGCTATCGATGTTACAGCAGTTCCTAGGCGCTCTTTACATCACACTAATGTAGTCAGCAAAGGCCTGCGAAGAGTCCCATGTGTTGCTGACCACGCTGCACACGGCTCTGAGCCGCCGAAGCGCCTCTTGAGCTGTTGCAGCATCTTGGTCCAACCAGTTCTGAAAGAGGCGGAGGTGGGTAAACTTGATCTGCCCGCCTCTCTGCAGGATGTGGCTCTCCAGCTTCTTCGCAAACTCCAGGAGCCCGTCCGGCTTGATGCAGTTTGAGCTTTAAGGGGGTAAAACAGAGTAAAATGCAGTTAAGCTCTTAGGTGCCTACAAGTTAAGATTCATTTGAGGGGGAAGTGTGCTTATTCTCAAGCATCACCGTAATGATGGTAGGCAGTAGATACCGAACAGCTTGATTGTATCAGATGGAGACAGGTCATGCGTAAGAGCTGGTTATATTCTGCCTCTATAAAGGGCTGAGCTGTTCCATCCATTCTCCCACCAGCTGGCAAGCAACTGAACAAGCATTGGTGCTTTTGTTATTAAACTCATTCCTAGCCATTTAAAACTGGGGCTTAGATGCTCCACAATGAAAGAAGTTTGTATTTCTTTTTCTTCCCTTACGGTGTATGCAGGGATACCTACCTTTGAGAATGCTCAAATCCTGGGTAGTGGCAGCAAGGTGTTCCCTAAAACAATCTTAGTTGAAGTGGTATCCGCTCAGCTAGTGAACAGAACTCTGCTCAGGATTTACCCTGCTGCCTGGAGCACTGAAGTTTAAGAAGGGACGTGACTGGAGAGTACTATGGTGAGGCAGCAGCATACCTGACGTCCAACTGGCAGATGGAAGAGGATGAATCTTCAGAGAAAATGTCAGCCAAGGCAACCAACCTGTGATTCCCTAATGATGGGAAAACACAAATGACATGTGAAGCTGCAACCACACAAAGTGTCAAAGGACAGAGGGAGGCGCAACACCAAGGGACTCAAGCAGCTTCAGTGCTGGCCCATTACTACTAGAAAGTGGGCTGCCATCAACCACCACCAAACAGCAAAGCGTGAAAGTCGCTATGAATGTTGGGCTCATTCAGACTAAGGGGGGCCTAGCAGTGAGAGAGGTTTGATGGGTCCATTACAAGTCCACTGAGCCGTTCAATTCCTCATCCTCACTACACCTTTAACTAACTATCAAAGGGGTAGCCGTGTTAGTCTGGATCTGTAAAAGCAGCAAAGAGTCCTGTGGCACCTTATAGACTAACAGACGTATTGGAGCATGAGCTTTCGTGGGTGAATACCCACTTCTTCGGAAATTTCCACTACCTGCATCCGAAGAAGTGGGTATTCACCCACGAAAGCTCATGCTCCAATACGTCTG